>NC_056733.1:1700915921-1701095921 GCF_019279795.1 Protopterus annectens | reverse complement strand
CTGGGAATATCAACCCACTCCTCTCCTGGGCAATCCAACTGCATTGGCATTGTTAACCACACTGCAATATTGTACGGTCATGTCATATGTTTGCAGTCCTAGACTCCACCTCAGTAACTTGGCATTTTGCTTACTAATCCTATTAAGCCATATTGAAGGGTTATGATCTGTGAGTACAGTGAATTTTCTCCCATAAAGATAGGGCTGCAGCTTTTGCAATGCCCACACTATGGCCAAACATGCTCTATCCACAGCTGCATAATACTCTTCTCTTAGTTGTAGCCTATGGCTCAGATATACCACTGGGTGCTCTTCTCCTTCTACAGAAATTTGGCTAAGTACAGCCCCCACCCCATAATTCGAAGCATCTCCCTGTACAATAAATTCTTTATTGTAATCTGGGCTGGCTAACACGGGGAGTCTTCCCAAAATCTCCAAAGTTTTTGGAATACCTGTTCACAATCTGTGGTCCACACTACCTTCTCTGGTTTATTCTTTCTAGTTAGGTCATTAAGAGGTGCAGCTATGGTACTGTAATTGGGCACAAATTTCCTATAGTACCCTGTTGTCTCTAGAAATGCTCTCCCTTGTTTCTTAGTAACAGTAACTGGCCACGCTTGAATAGATTCCACTTTGACAGGTTCTGGCCTAATTTTGCCACTTCCCACTCTGTGTCCTAAGTAAATGACATCTGCTGTACCCACTTGACACTTACAGGGTTTAAAGGTTAGTCCTTCCCTTTTAAACTGGTCTTCAAATGCCCGTAGCATAGTCTTCAATGTAGAGTTTAACCTCTTCACAAGACCATCAGTCTGGGGACGGTAGGGGGTGGTCTTGAGATATTTCACCCCACAACATGTCCACAGACAAGTCAGGTCTGACATGAAATTGGCACCTTGGTCCCTTAGGATTCCACTCTTTATACAACAAAGCTTTGTTCCCATGTACAAACCCCCCCTTCCTTGAGCCTCAAGTGATTCTTTAGCCGCCTCCCTTAAGCTTTGTAATGTAGGGTCCATAGGTTGAGCTGGTATCAACCCCACATTTGCGACCTTCCCAAGCTCCACTTTCGCAAGAACCCTAGTATCTTCCAACAGCTTTACTTCACTCAGTCTGGGTATATACCCATCACTCCCCTCCATCCTTGCAGTTACCGTATCCAAGGGAACATCAGTATCGGTATATACCCATCACTTCCCTCCATCCTTGCAGTTACCATGTCCAAGGGAACATCAGTATCTCCCAGCAGCTGTGGCTCACTTTCAGACTTACTCCTACAGGATATCTCCTTTTCTGAAGCAGCCACCACACTAGTCCCAGCTTCAGGTATGAGATCTTTTTGGGTCTCTTCCAGACTACTGGACCTACATGCCTGTCTCCCAACCTGACTGTGTCACTGCATGCACACAAGGCATTGTATCATCACAGTCATTCCTTGTCAGGACATCTGCAGGAATATTCTCAAACACAAGCTCCCCTTCCACAGGAAGCCTAGTCGCTTCTGACAGCTGCACCACGCCATCACTCTGGGTACCACCACTCACCTCCATCCTCTCAGTTACCATGTCCAAGGGAACATCAGAACCCACCAGCAGCTGTGGCTCACATTTAGACTTGCTGCTACCATATAGCACCTTCTCTGAAACCGCTACCACACCAGTCCCAGCTTCAGGTGTGAGATCTTTCTGTGTCTCTCCCAGACTACCACAACTACATGTCTTTCTCCAAGCCTGACTGCATGTAGACAAGGTACTGCATTATCAAAGTCATTCCCAATCAGGACATCTGCAGGAATGTACTCAAGCACATCTACTTGCTTGCTTCCTTTTCCACCCTTCCAGTCAAGATGAACCCTAGACAAAGGTATTTGCGAATGGGCTCCCTCCCAATGCTCTGATTGGAGTGGACTGCCAAAGTAAGTACTGCTCTTCTATAACCACTGAAGGCCTCACAGTGGTTGTATCAGAAGTTGTGACCCTCTTAGCAGTTACCCGTTTACCATCTACTACGATAGAATATACATTTTTGGTGATGATTTTGCACCCCATTTGTTTCTGTACAACTTACCACTGTTATTCATCCACACTTACTGGCTCCCTCACGTTCTGTTTCTCACCTTGCCTCGGTGGACATTTGGCTGCTGTGTGTCCCGTCTTCAGCTGTTTGTTTAATCCTAGAAGATGGTTCTTAACTTTGTTACATCAGACAATTTTAGCATGGCTTGAACAGCTTTACCCTGGAGTAAAGAAGTCAGGAGCCAAACCGAGAGTTCACAGGCAACATTGTATTGTCTACATACACACTCAAAAATATGAATAAAACTGTCAGTCATCCCCATCCCTCTACTGAGGAAAATGGTTTACTGACTTTTACAACTTTTGGGGTCCGGTTATTCCCTTCCCATTATCTCTATGACCGTCTCGAAGGGTTTGAAGTTCCATTTCATGCTGGCACTGTCTGTTGTCCTCTGCTTCTAAAGGCTGCATCCTCTCTGCTGATTCCAGTTAGACATTTGGTTTCCATTGCATGTTGATGCTATTTATCTTCAGTCTCCAGTCATCACATTTTCTCCCTTTCTTCAGTCTTTGGATGCTGGGTCTCCAGGCACAGTCTCTCTTCAGTATCCAGTTGTTTGGCTTCCAGTTCACATTGACACTGCTTCTCCCTTTCCTCCGTCTCCAGTTTGTCTGCTTAACTCCTAGACAGATTCTCAGGTTCTCCGAACAAAATGTGGACTGTCACGTCTGCAGGCTGCACATAAACAATACCAAACTGGATATCCTCCAAATGGCTGATCTGAGCTGTGGCTACAACCAAGGCTGAAATTGTTGCTTCCTTGGTCAGGTTGGCATGCACCAATCCTCTGGGTTCACACTCCTTAGCCAGCTGGATCTTTGGCAGCTTGCTAAAGTTTTCTGCTGACATCCTTGTCTGCTATCCTTGACTATCTAACTAAAAAAAATAAAACTGTGGTGAATTGAAATTCTGAAGGTTTACCTTGTGGCTGTCAAGAGTGCACACCTTTAATGACGGCTATCTGCAGGCTACTAGAATCAAATGAAAAATTCCACACTGCTGCCAATTAATGTCACATCTGGCTATATCCCACCAGACAGCTACCAGTTAAATGTGACATCCAGCCAATATCCTAGGTCAGTAACTAAGGAGCTTCAATTTGCTGACTCCAGTGTGAAACTGTCACCTAAACAGGAGTAATAGTTCACAATTTCCCCCTTGGAGCACAATAGGAACACACTCTCTAATCTAGGACTGCACTGTATGCTTATTGTACACACTTCAGAGGAATGTTTCCCAGTACAAGACCTCTGATACACTCACACTCAATGTAAATCTAAATCTCACACATCCAAACAATTCTGGGAAAGCCTGACACAGATTTCCAGCTGTGTCCCTTCCCCAAAATAATACAGTAATGCTGCCACCAATCAGAGTGTCCAATTGTGAACATTAAATATTAAAATAAATGATAGCTATGACCAGATCAGCCAGGCCTTCAAGGGGAACTGGAGAGTATCAAACGGGTATAAGCACACTCTTATCTCTACAGGACACGCTGATTTCCAGTCACAGTGTAAAGTAATAAAAAACATTTAATAACAAGTAAAATGATTACAAGAATATAAATCAATAGCTTTCAATAAACACCAGAATTCAAATCTCCAGAAATGTAAAATTAAACTGTAGGATATATGTCCATCATTCTAGAAAAACTCTATCTGAATAACTAAATGTTCTTAATCTAACTAGAGAATACTGTCCCTGATCTAATCTAACATGTAACAGCAAGGCAAAAGCAGGCTTACAGTTTTTGATGGGTTCTCTTTCATGGGTGTCCACTGACTGTAACTCTTCACTAACTGCTCAGTACTTGAGAAACTGCACAGCTGAACATTCTCAATTGTCTTATTTTAAAACTAGAACTAAACATAATGATGTGTGCGTAGGATATGCACGGCCCGAATGAACCAAAAGAACAACAGTTGGCCAGCAAGTGTGTGAACCGGATCACTATAAAAATAAAACTCCCAACAAGCTAGTAGAGATGCATAGCTTTTTCATTTGCAAATTAAAAAGCTATGTATCTCTACTAGCTTGTTGGAGTTTTATTTTTATAGTGATTTGGTTCACACACTTGCTGGCCAACTGTTGTTCTTTTATTTTAAATCTAGTCAGCTGTTTGACAGGACAAAAGTACTTTTTCAGTCAGCTGTTCAAATAATCACCTAGCAACCAAGAACATTCTAATGACATCACCTTATGTTCACCTAATTCTCCACAGTACTTTGGAATCTCCCTCACAAACATCTGTAATTAGAAATGTATCAAAACACTCTGACAGATTCCTTAAACATTCTGTTTAAACAGGGAAATACTCAACATTTTAAACACTTATTTACATTTCACAATTAGACATGCTGGCATACAATGCAAGTTAAACTGAAAATATACAGAAATCTCCTGCTAGATGTCCTAACACAGATGAGTGTTTTAATTTCTTCACAGACCCTTTCAGCAGTTTTTCCATGTCTGTACAAGTACTTCAGTAACACCAAATCAAATATTTCCCCCAGTGATCCTTTCAGTACTCTTTCCAGGTATGCCTAAGCACTTCTCTGACACTAAATGGAACATTCACACCCAATGATCCCTTCAGTAATTTCTCAATGTGTGCACATGTACTTCACTGACATCAAATGAAATATTTCCCCCAACAGTCCCTTTAGCCAAGAGATCAAGAGGTATGCAAACTTCTTAACTGCTGCTGCCATTGCTGGATTGCACTTACTGCATCCCTTCCACCCTGAAACACAATTTTGGATCGGAACCTGCATGTTAACACACATCTTGTTCAAGCAACTTTGCAGTTTTTATCTTGAGCTAAGACGTCCAGATGTATGCAAACCTCTTAACTGCTATTTCCTACTGTTGAGCGCTTTCACTCATCACATTCATGTATACATGTGTGCGCGCACACACACACACTTCTCTCATTCACGCAAGCACACATCTCACACACACACACACACACACACACACACACACACACACACACACACACACACACACACTCAGACAGAAATATAAACTCACATACACAAATATACATGCACACACTTTTTTTTTTTTATGTTTTTGCCAGGAAGGCAAGAAGAATAGGATAGAGCAGTTGACAGAGGAAGGAGGGAACGAATAATGCAAAAGTGAAGAGAAGAACATTTACTGTTGAGATTTTGCACCACTGTAATATCTCCTTCAATATCATTGTTGTAGTATTCCTTACAAAAGGGAGAGTAGAAAAGCTCAAGAGGAATCCTGAGAGGAGATATGGCAATGAAGAGCCCTCTATAATCCCATGCAGGATAGCCTTGACGAAGCTACTTCTTCCTCTGGAAACAAATTCAACTTGTAATGTTCAGTGAAGATATGGATAGAAGTCCAGGTAGAAGTCTCAAGGATGAAATGGATATGCAGTCCTTTGAAAAAGGCACCAGAAGAAGCAACCATTATGGTAGAATGTGCCATTACAGAGGCAGAAGGACATTTACCATGAAAAGAATAACAAAAAGAAATGGCATTAGAAATCCTGGAAGAGATGGTTTGTTTAGTCACTGTGAAACCCAAAGACCTGGGTGATAGGAAACATTATTTTGGGAATAGCCTTAGTCTTATCCAAGTAATATCTGACCTACCTAAGCAAATACAAAGTGTGACAAACCTTCTCACTAGCAAACTCTGGAAAAGGAAAAACGGAGGGTAAATTTATTAGACTGATTAAGAAATGACTCACTTTGGGCATAAAAGAAGGTTTAGTACGAAGAGGCTTCCCTGTTTGTAAAAACTAAAAAGGGAGGAACAGCTACAAGAGTCTAAAGCTCAAATACACTTACCTAAAGTAAAGATCAAAAGAAGTCTTCCAGGTACAATATTGCATGGAAGCTGAAGTAGCAGGCTCAAAGGGAGCATGAGTTGAGATCCCAGGAAGGCAGAATAGGCTTCCTGGGAGGACCTTTAAGAAATTGGTTGACCTCAAACCTAGACACCAGAAGAGTAGGCAAGGGCAGACCAGCAGAAATTGATAGGTGCGCTTTAACTGAAGAATATGCCAACCCAGCATGGAGCAAATCCTACAAATAAGACAGAACCAAAGGAAACTCTACTGAAAAAAGATCCTGGTTACAAGGGAGGCACCAGACAGAAAATCTCTACATTTGGTCAAATAAGATTTTTTAGTAGTAGTTTCCCGGTCTCCTGCAGGCCCCAAAGCACATCCTGAGAAAAGAGGTGCCTAAAAGGGATCAAAATCCTGAACAGTGGGCAAGTGAGGATGGATGAGAGACACCATGTCTTGTGTGAGGAAGTCTACCCAGTAAGGTAACTAGTGATGATTTATTGCCCCTGACCAGGTGAAAAAAAGGGAGGAACTAATGCCGTCTGGGTCAAAAGGGAGTCACTAGCAAGACTTTGGGGGAATCTTGCCCGATCTTGTCCAGGACTTTCTGAATAAGAGGAAGGGGAAGGAATGCAAATAAACATCCCCTTCTGAGGAAAAGATAGGGCATCCATCTTTCAAGCCAGAGGACTTGGGACTCTGAATTGGATGAGATGAAGCTGTCTGTTCAGTGGGGAGGCAAAAAGTTCTACGTGAAGAATACCTCTTTGATGGACAATGTCCAGAAACACATCTCTGTGAAACATCCATTCTTGAAGTTGTATGCTGGACCTGCTCAAAGAATCTGCTACTATATTTTGCTTTAAAGGGATGTAGACAGCTTGAAGGATCACTTGATACTGGACAGCTAGATCCCAGATGTGAAGAGTGAACCTGCAAAGAAGGTTTGACCTTGCCCCCCCTCCCAATTTGCTTGCTGATATGCAACATCACTGTGGTATTGTCTGTGAAAACTTTTAGGGGCCTAGGAAGAAAGGGGGTTAAAAAGCCTGAAGAGCTTGAGAAAGACCAAGACCCTGTATCTTGAGAGAATGAAAGGAAGCTCCCCAGCCGATGTCCAAGGCATCTGAAAAGATCTCTTGGGATGGGACTGGTGGTTGGAAAGGAAGCCTTAGGCTCAAGCTTCTGACAGGCAAGGAAGGAAACTAGGAAATCCAGGGGATGGTAGTGTTGAAAGCCGCAGTGACTGGAGTTACCACTGAAGTTTTAGCATATGGAGCCTGGGCAGAGATAACATAGGAGTGGTGGAATACATAAACCCAAGGACCCTGAGAAAATCCCTGGCTGTCACTGAAGCCAGAGGAAGAAGAGATTGGAAAAAAGCAATCTGAGAGAGAGGGAAAGAGAGAGAGCCTTTGAGGAAGGCAGGTATGTCAACATGGGAATGATCTGGATCCTGCAACCAAGAAAGACATGATCTTGAAAAGGAACCATGACTTTTTTTTTTTTTTTTTTTTTTTTTTTTAGTTTATGGTGATTCCCAGGCTTTGCAACAGGGAAACAGTAAACTGGAGGGCCTGAAGCAGACTCTTTGGGGATAAATCTTGGAATGAACAGGTCATCAAAAATCTGAATTCCTGTCAACCTGCAAAAGGGAATGACAAGAGCAAGGTGTTTTGCTGAATATCCTTGGGGCAGTGGAGTGGCCAAAGAGCAAAGTGCAGAACTGTAAATGCAAGGAAGAAACAAATGCAAACACTTCTTGAAAATAGGATGGGCAGGGATGTGAAGGTAGACATTCAATGATTTTTATGTTGGACTGTAGCAAGGAAAGTATGTGTGATGTATATTGTATTTAAATGAAAATCTTAGATGGTTTGTTTTCTTTTATGTTTGCCTATGTCTTAAAGGATAATTTAATTAAGATTCTTAAAAAAAAATTCACTGTGGATCAGAAGATGGTGGATGACTTAGGGGAGAAATGTCTCCAGAGGATGCTCATAGCAGTGTGGAGAGAAATGTGTATACCAGATGACTAGAGAATAAGCATACTCATGTCAGTGTACAAAGAACAAAGTAGGCAGTCACAACCATGAGCAATGTAGAAGTTTAACATTAATGTCACAGTGCATGAAAGTTCTGGAGGTGGTGATTGATTAAATGAATATGCTGAGTATCACAAAGAAAGATGGAAGATGAGCAGTTAGTATTCAGATTAGGTTGCCACGCAGCCAACCTGATGTTTGTAATATGAGATAGCCGAGAAGAAGCTACAGATGATGAAAGAGCCCAAATGGGCATTCCTAGTCTTTGAGAAAGATCTCAAGATAGCTAGTTTGGGCAGTTCCAGAATCATTGGTAGAATTATTACAAGCTATGTATAAGGTCACAAGTACAAACAGTGGATGCCAGTCAGAGTAGGCGTGCATCAGAGTTCAGCTCTGAATCCACTGCTGTTCATATAGTTGATGCACTGCATTAGTAAACAGGTCAGAAGGGACAGATCAGCAGAGTTTCTGTATGAAGACAATGTGTCATTACAGGCAGACTCTAAACAAGAACTTCATCAAAAGATAAGAAAATGGAATACAAAACTAAAGGTTCGCTGGCTGAAACTGAATAGAGAGAAGGCAGTTGTAAAGGCAGAAAATGGTTGGGAAATCCAAGATGAGAACTGAGATAGGAAAACAGTGGAACAGGTTAACAGCTTCAGGTATCTGTGAGGGGTGGTTGAAGGTAAGGGATGTGTGAATAATTAGGTCTAAGTTGGATTCAGAGGGGCTGTTGCCAACTGGCACAGTGTGTCATTGGTAGGGTGTGATAGAGAAATGCCAAAGAAGCTGAAAAGTAAGGCATACAAAATGATGAGACCAGTACTGTTGTATGAAACAGAAACCTAGGCGATGAAGGCCAAGCAGCTGATGAAGATGGAGGTGATGGAGATGAAGTGCCTGACATGGGTGGTGGTATGCACACTTTGAGATTAAGATAGCAGAGCAGAAGCCCAAGCAGCTGCAATTGCAGTGATGGTCAAAGAGAACAGAGTATGGGTAGTTCAGACACCTGTGTAAGGTTTAGGACAGACAGGAAGAAGGTAAGAGAAAATGTGTGTCCAGCAAAGAGGTGGATGGATTGTGCAAGAGAAGATCTGTGACAGTCAGGCATGACTGTGGAAGAAGACAGAATGACACTGAATTGAGAGATAGATGGGGCCGTTCATGTGATACACTGACTGCATGTAGACAATGGGAAAAATAGGGTTGTTGTTTATGATGATGACTGTGATGCAGGAGGCATAAACTGCAATGGTGCAAACCCTGTCTTGCCCCCTCTTCAAAAATAGAATTATACCATACAATGATATTACTGTTGACAGTCTTTTGTGGGTAAAGAAGGTTGCATGCTGTGCATGTGTATGACAGCAGTGACTTGAATTGTTCCTTAGTGTCACTCCCATTTAATACAGATGGGTACATAAAGGTGACAATTGTGTTTTTTTTTTTTTTGGGGGGGGGGGGGGGGCAGGCATGATTTCCAGGTATAATTTGTTATCACAAGTATTTGCCTTCTCAAACTGTTGAGAATTAATCTTCCATACCCACAACTTAATTTATTTTTTCTTCTGTCACATATCATGTGTTGAAACAATGGAGGAAGAAGCTAATAATACAAGCAACTCCATTTTATCAAGAAACATTTCAATTCCCTTACCTCTAACTGGGTACTCACAAAAAACTTATACTTGATATCAGGAAGATAAAATATATGAGCTTTGTACAGAGCAAAAACATTCTACTATCCCTTCCCAATGGGCCATTTAGCTTAGATATGAACTATTCTTTCATATAATAACTCGCATCCAGTACCTAGGTTTCTGGCTTGACCAGAATGCAAACCTTCAACATCATATCTCTCTTAGTAAATCCATAGTGATTAGTCTACTTTGCATTGTCCTTCAAAAGGTGAAATAACTTCCAGTTACATAAAGGTGCATCATAGGTCAAGCCTCCTTTGCCAATCAAGTCTTAAAACCTTCCTCTCTTTTGGCTGAAGATTAACTAAAAAAATACACTACCTATAATGCAAATATCACAATTCCACAAAGCTTAATGTATACCACCCTTAGAGGCAGACCTAAGAGTACTGATCACAGATTCCTGACACTAGTCCAATGCATACAGAAATCCCATCCACTAAATACAGGAGCACTGTCTCCCTCCCTCCCAAGCCTTTCATACCCAGCTTACACAATGCTTTATGATTTAATTTTTTTTTAAGTGCCATGCAGTACACTGCGAAATGTAAACCCATTCTCCTCCCTGGTTCACATTTTCTTCATAGTATACTGTTATATCCCTGAAGCCCTCCCTTCTCTCATCTTTCAGACATTTCTTTCACCGTACTTTAACATTTCCTTCCATCATCCCTATTTCCCTATACACTTAATCGTATTTAATGTTTACAAAGTGTTGCATTTTGATACAGTTATGGAATTTTTTTCTTGCAGTTTAAATACTGATATTTCCATTTTTAGTTACAGTTTATTTCTTTCTGATAGCTTGGTTGTAACATATTCTTCACTGGACAATAACTATACATGCATCCATTTAACATAGTCATTTTTGTACCTCCTGTCTTTTGTATTCTCCTGTGCTGAAACTGAAAGTGCTCTATTCCATAGGAAGCATTAGAAGTTCAGAGTTACTATATGTTGCAACCATTACACCATGACATTTTCTTAATGTAGTGTGTACCCCCTATCTCAATTAGGGCTAGGCCACTAAAACTTGGGGTAAATTTATGAATAGCTATCAAGTTATCCAATTCCCATTTGAAAGATGATAGTGTATTGTACTGCTTTATCTGCATGGAGGGGCTATTCCCAGGGGAGGGTGATACTGAGTAACATATCAGTCTCTCTGCATTGCTTTATTGATCTGATGAACCAGGTTTAGATCTCTTGTTTTGAGAGTGCAAGATATGCCTTGAAGACCTGGCTCATAACAATGAAGTGGAACTCTCATAACATGGCCTCCATACCGTTGAAGGCTCACAACACTGGTAAATGCATTCAGAATGTTGGATGCCTATCTGTACTGTATAGATGCCTCTCATGACAAGCTGATGTATGCTTCAGAGACCTGCAGTAACATATTTATCTGAGCAATGCTGCACAACATGTTGGTACACATACAACTGCAAAGATTATTGTCATTGGAGGGCAAGAGGTACCAGAGCCAGCAGTTGTGGAGGGACCAAGTGAGGAGCTGTTAGAGGAGCTAGCTGCAGAGGACTACTATGCAAGACAGAGGAAGGCACAGCATCCTGTGGCACTGAAGAAGAGGCAGCACCAGAGCCAAAACCTATGGGCCAGAGGAGACGCAGCAAAGATTAACAGTAATAATGTATGATAATCCCTCCAGGTTATACTATATAGTGCATAGGCTGGCAATACTCTGCACCAAACATTCCCCACTTAGTTTGCACAATACAGAAGGCAGGGGGCAGTAACTCATTCTCAGCCAAACTGAATTTGTCCACCATAATGCCATTTGCCCCTACATTAGGGCATAATGACATAAGTGAAAACATGAAGCATAGCTGGAGGCTGGTAACTTTTGTGGAAAGTAGCCTGCCAGTTATAAATGGTAGCTTGCTATAGTTGCGCACAGTAGTACATACTTGGACAGAGACAAGAATGCAGTAGGTGTCAGATATGTTATGCTGCTGACAGTTGGGTACCCCAATGATATAATAGACCAGTGGTATGGAAGGACATGTTTGTGTGTACAGCTGCAGTGGCTGCCACAAAGAGGATCACAGGGAGTTGTAATTCAAAAAAGCACCAACCTACCAATTTCAAGTAGGATTGGGTGCAATTTCATTGGGCAAAGGAATTCATAACATTCTGTATGTATGATCTGCCAAAACAGCATCAGTATAAGGATAAACCAAAAATGGAGACCAAACTTAAAACCAACAAAACGATGGTAATGCAAGCCTTAGAAGAAAGAATCCAGGTGTAAAACTTCGCAAGTGTTTTTTAATCAATAAAACAGCAGTATTGACTAAATAAAACCAACGTGAAAGCAGCAAAATAATCTGTGAAACACTAAGCAGCGTTTTTCGTCCCACAAAATAGTAGAACTTCCTCAGACAGCAACCAGTAATTTTACAAGAGGAACTTAAATAACCTCTTAACTAATTGAATAAGTGCAAGTAATTATAATTAAACACATATTTTCATTTAAAGTAGACTCTCTCTTGAAAAGCCTATTCGATGCATCTCATTCAACCAACTGTCCTCACTTGTTACAATACATTCAGTTAACGCTTATATGTAAATACACAATCAAATATAAACCCTAGTTGATCATCAATTATTAAAAATTCCACTTTATAATACATTACATAAAAACACTATTATATTACTAAATATCATAGATGTGTACACATTTTGAGAAACATGTACTAATCAATAGTAAAATCACTCCATCCAACTTCATATAACTTTGTTTTACAAAAAAATAATTTGTAAATAATTAGAAATAATTCAAAAAAATATTTTTTAAAAATAGTCCAGATTTTAAAAGCTGCAGATTTACCAATAATCCACTAACTAAATAATTTATCCAGAAGAAAAACATATGTTACCAAAACTTATTGTTAATTTATCAAACTTTAATGTATTATTGTAGTAATGTTTTTGGCTACCTCAAGAGGTTTTTTAACTTTAAAATACAGGCAATAGAACAAGCATCATTAATGCCTGGGTCTCTGCAAGCCACAAGACGCAGTTGCCATGCCAATTCCTTTTTCTCCAGTTCTAGTTTTAAATAATTTTCATTAACAAATCTATTACCTACACTGTCCTTGGCAATCCCATCAAGGGTGTGCATACTTATGCAACCAGCTTATTGTACTTTTTTTAGTTTTTATATTTTTTCCCCTAACAGATTTGTTTTTCAATTGAATTGTACAGGTTATAGGTCACATTAAAGGTGGGAAAAGTTTTAAAATGATTTATTGTGGCTTCATTTTTTATATCACAAAAAAATGGCATTTTAACTGGGGTGTGTACCCTTTTTATATCCACTATAAGTTTGACATGTAGCCAAAAAGTGATGAAACTATGGTTATAGCAAATCCGTTAAAGTGCAGTTTACTGTGGTGTTCTGCAAATATACTGTAACATTTTATTGATCTGCTGCCATCAAACCTAAAGATTTTCTTTAATATTAAACTAAATCTAAAATGTCAGTCAAATACACAGTGTATAAGAATTGTGAATTATGTGGGAATATTGGAGAAAAATGGGCAACGTATTTTTGCAAGGCTGTACTTGTAGGTTTACTCAAAATTGACGAAGGCAAAACAAATTCTGTTCGCAATTTCGAAGTAAAACATCAAAAGCAGAATCACGACTTCATTACAGTGTCGACTCAGCTGATCAATGCAGCAGATTTGATATTGTCTTCAAAAACATACAAAGTAGCTTTAGCTGGATTTTGGCAGAGCAACGACCTTTATTTCTTGGTCTTCAAAAACATCACGTGATATCCATATAGGAGCTCATGCAAAGTGAAACTCCTATACAATATATCGCATTTTTGCAGAGGGTAAGCCAAAACGCACTGTACCGCGATCTCTGTACAGTTTGTCGAACTCTTAAAGCCGAATGCACTATTGCATTCTCATAAGTCTGTTTGACGTTTAAATTCATTCTACATTTAGTGAATGACAATCTGACGTTCGGAATCATAACAGATCGATTGTTTGAAAAAAATTATGGTAAACCTATATTTATATATTAAACACTCACACATGCATGCTCACATTGGTGTCTGCATGTGAAATATGTAAGGTTATGAAAGTGTTCAATGACTGTTATAATAAAAAAGTATTCTCCTGCTTTTTTCATTCTGCAATGTTTTTTTTAGTGTTTTTGTATTTTTCTGTAAATAGATCTATTAGTTGTTAGGTCAAATGCCATAAATACTAAAAGAAGTCAAAAAAAAAAAAAAAAAAAAAAGGAAAATTAGGCAGGATCATTAGTTTGCTTTTAGTAATGCTTCAGACTTGCTTTTTATTAGACAAAGTACACTTTCACATCCTTGTTGCCATTTTGCCAGCAACCGTTATGGAAACTGTAAACAAGAATGGAACTGTAATCTGCTGTGTGCAAAGCTGATCGTTGCATTTAAATGACTCCATTTAAACTTCTAAAGATTTTATTTAACTGTAAATTCACCTGAAGATGTAATAAAATACAAAACTTGCATAATGCAGTTTCTGAAGAAGCAGAGTTAAAAGAAGCAGCGAGTGCTTTTCTATTGCATCTCATTGCAGACGTTGTCTTACTGAAGTCGCTGTTTAGCAAAATGTAAAAGGAAATCCTTCTGCATTTGCTTTAAAAAGTTTTCTCCTGTTTTTCTATTATCCATGAATCCATCCATCAGTTTTTTTTAATTGACATGTTTCAGTTTGTTTGGATAGTGAATGTTTTTTTCCTTAAGTATATCCTTGACTTTGCCCAGTCCTCATTTTTTTAGATTTTCTAGTAAAGTTACTGAGAATGAGAATGTCAGTAATTACACTTGCTGCAGTTTTATATTTTTAATTCTTCAGGAAATGCACATACATGCAAAACTTGTCATCCTTGCTGCTGCTGTTTCGGCAAACACTGTTATTGCAATATTAAACCTTACTTTATTTGTTGTGGGCATAGCTAATGGCTGATTTGTCGTGACACAAATTTAAACTTTTAGAGCCTTTTGCTATACAACTAGCCATATTTGCAAAGACATGCATTAAAATAAATAAATACATATTGTGTAATGCAAAACAGTGGACCCGGTTTATTGGAATAAATAGTGAGCACTTCAAGTTTTATGTTAAGGAGGCAGGAGTCCATCAATAAAATACAAGATAATCACTCCAGTATTTGTTTTAATAAAGTGGTCAGCTTTCTTTTGATTTGAACAAGCTGCGTTTTCATATTGTACTGAACGGGAACTTCCAGTGAACATAACACTTTAAACAGGGAAATTGGGTGATCGTAATATTTCAACTTATGCAGAAACTGGCAGGGTAGAAAGCAGTAATCTTTTTGAGTGCAAAGCAATCTGAGAGGAATGTTGCAATCCCAGGACCACCACACCTCTCCCAATCTTTGGTCTGTCATAAATCACAAATTGCTATTCTCTCATATCATTTCTTTCTCTCATTTCTCTTCAGCTGCTTTCATTTCATCTCATTATACTGCTCACAATCATGCTCTTCCTCATACTATTTCCATCAAGTTAAACACCCACACATCTATAAATTTACCAAAATCAAATAAATTAAAATACATTATTCTACATTTCATTTCTACCTTCCTCTAATAAACCCTCCCAACTTCCTATCTTAATTAAATTATCCTTAATTCCTCCTCATTCCATCTGTTTTCTTTTATATCAGAGATGTTTCTCCTTCAATTCCTCATACTAATACCTCTTCTCTTACTTTGTACACCTAGTCTCTACCAACATTACTCTCCATTTCAACCAGTAAAACTTCTACTTCAATGGGACCTCTCAATCACACCCCATATACAACAATCTATATCTATATCAACATATATATTACTGTGTTAAGTATAATTATTCAAAGCAACAGCTATTTATTCAAAATTGTAATAAACATAAATGCAATCCTGTTCACAGTAGGAAATAAAACTAGAAATGTAGAATTATAGGATATTCAAAGTAAAATGACACTGTGAGTAGGACGTTACATGACATCGTTAAAGTGGGTGTTACTCTGGTCAGCTTTAACTCGGACCTGTATTTTAAACACTGGGATTGTCCCTTTAAGGTATTTGCTTAAGCATTAGAATGCCCAATCACTGTTGTAATTAAATGGTCCATGAAAGTATGCAAGGGTTCCCTTTGAAAAACTATAGTGATTACATCACTTCACAGACAGAATCCTATCCTAACAACCCCACCGACACATCCCTTGGTTACCTCCTTAATAACACGTTCCTCCCCTTTATAGATACCCATGATACTCTGGTTCCAAATGGGTTTGGAGCCTGTGGCTTGGTTTGTAAGGGCACTATGGTCATTAGCCTAGTAACCTTTGGGTAATGTACATCCCTACACAGATCTTATCCACTTGTGGTGTTGTCTTTCTGTTCTGTTCTAAATTTTTTAAGAAATGCATTTAAAAGCAGTTTCTTTGCCACCTTTGACTAACAGTTTATTTCAAAGAATCGAGATGGATCTAGGTCTCAGTACATTATACTGGAAGTCATCACAGTGCTAGTGAGCTTTTTGGGTTTCTTGGGTTCATAGGATGATACTAGGTTATTTTCCCAGAGGCCCTTATAAGCCTAGCCAAGAATTTTGCCCATGTTCCCACAGAGCCAGTACCTGTTTCCCCTATCCAGCAGGACCACAGGTGGGATCCCAGGGATGTTTTTTCTGTTTCCCATCCAGTCATCCAGGTTCCTGTTAAAGAGGGCTAGTGAGGTACTCTGCTTGACATGGAGATGGAGTCTATTCCACAGATGGATTCTTTGGGACACAAATCTATCCTGCCAACAAGTTAGTGTCACAGACCAGGTTGAGACCTTACATGTGGGTTGCATGAGTGGAGTTTTGACTTATGGATATGCAGCAACTCCATCAAGGCTAGGTCTGAGATGGCCTTGTATGCCACTGGTCCGTTCTGAGTAGTCTGTATGAGACTGAATAGAGGGACAGGGCTTTTAGCCGATCTTTATAGGATAAATGCTTGAGCCCATAGATTTTCCTGGTCAGGAATCTCTGTGGTCTCTCCAGCTGCTGCATGTGTTTGGCAAGGTACATACCGAAGGGGACATTGTACTCGATAAGGGAGGAATGCAGGGATGTTATGACCTCCTTGTTCCTGGATGAATTACCTTTACTTATGAGGTGAGCCATGTGGAAAGCCTTCCATACAGTGGAGGTGAGCCATGTGGAAAGCCTTCCATACAGTGGAGGCAATGCGGTAGTCAAAACTCAGATTGCTATCAACCTGAGTGCCAAAGTCCCTCACAACTAATTGCATGCTTAGTACATTGTTATTAATGTGATAATTAGTTGGGACGCCATTTTCCCCAAAGGGTATTATGATGCATTTCTTGGCATTTAGTTTGAGGCCATGCTTCTGGCAAGAGTCATTAGTTTGGGTATGACCCTCCTGGAGGATGTTCACATCACTAGGGGAATTTAAGACAGCACCCAACTTGCAGTCATTTGCAAACTTGGTCATCTACAGACCATTGGCTTTGGCTGATAGTTTCATCTACGAGTGGGGAATAGTGTTGAAGGCTTTGGCTAGGTCAGGTTAGGCAGTGTGTACTATCTTCCCCTCGTTCATGACTTTGGTGACCGTTTCAAAGAAATTGACTGGTTTATCAGGTATTATCACCCTTTGACAAAAACAAACTGAATGGGATCAAGCGTTTGGAGGTTGCCAATGTCCTTGTTTATAAGGTCCATGATAATGCATTCCATGGCCTTGCAGATCAGGCTAGTTAGGCTGATGAGCCTGTAGTTGCCTGGGTCAGTGGATGCTTCACCTTTGTGTTAGAAGGATGACCATGGCTGTCCTCCCTTTGGCTGGGATGAAGCTGGTGCTCAGGCTTTGGTTGAATAGGATGCCTAATGGTGCTGAGAGCTCATGCCTGAATTCATATAGGATGCAGCCAGGAATTTTGTCAGGTCCCATGGAGACTGTATTTTTCTTTGCGTTTGAGAGGGCATTAAAGACCTTGCTCCCTGGTGATGAGGAGAGGGGGGCAGGTGCTGGGAATGTCATGGTTTACTGATGGGGGGGGGCAGAGATGTGTAGTTTTCACTGAACCTGTCTGGCAGCAGGTTGGCTATGTCTATGGTGTTTGTGTATGTGGTGTTCTTGACCACCAGTTCAGGGCAGGTTTTGGTGTTACCTTTTGAGATTGTGGACGTATGTGAAGAAGGCCTTGTGATTGTCCTTGGTGGATGTGGGCAATTTGGACTCGAAGTTGGCCTTGGAGGGTTTCACCAGTGACCTTATTTGCTTGTACAGACAAATGAGAGGTTGCTTCCAACTTGGCAGCTGCTCCTTCTTTTTCCTGGACAGCAATCATTTCCTTTAATTATAAAATTTGTTTATTGGTGCTGTCCACCAGACAGGTTTACTCTTCCTTGAGGAAGATTTGGGCCTGTCTGGTATTGCTGAGTCCATACAGCTATTTAGGCACTCTTACAGTTTTTTGGTTTAAGCTTGGACATTAGTGCTAGTTCCAGCTGAAGGAATGGTGGCTGTGAATCTGCTTATGCCTGCTCTCAGGAGGTTATAGTTAGCTTTGGAAAAGTCTTTTTTGTTTGACCCTGTTGGGGGGTGGGTTGGGGGCAGGGGCGATGGTGACTTTGAAGGTAATCGCTTTTATAGTTGGATATTACCAAGGAAGATGATACTGTAGGGGTGCTACAGTGGCTACTTATGTTGGTTAATACCAGGTCCATGATATTTTCACCTCTCACTGGGGTGTTGACCAGCTGATCCAATGCATTGGCATTGATGAAGTCAAGGAATCTCTTGGCATTAATGTTTGAGCTAGAATGTCTTCCACATTATGGTTTGGTAGTTAGTCATCCAGGATCATACCTCTCAACCTGGAAACATCAAAAATCTGGACAAAGGCCCATGAAAAATAGGTACAAATCTGTACGCTGATTAACATAAAATGTGCATGCATAATTATATGACTCCACCCACTCCTGTGGAATTGTGGGATGCCAACTTTTAAATGCAAATTGAAGTATAGACAAACTATAACCAGAACAATGGTGTTTTTATTTCTATTAACATTTAAATGTGTATAAACTTAGTACTGGGCATCACATTTTAGCCCATGGCAATTACTCTTGCTTGCCCCCACACACCAGCTCCCAGTACCACTAAGGTGACTTTCTCACTTTTAAAAGCTGAACAGGTTACCATGCATAAGGTTCAGTGAGTTGGCAGACTTTAAGGATTCGATGTGGGATGCATTGTTGGAGATACTGGGTAGATTGGTGTGATGAGGGAGATGATTTGTCTGAGCTATGATACAGAATCGGAATTGCCTAGATATGGTAAGGCCTTGATGTGTCTAATAATGGTGGCTGCCAAAAGAGCAATAACTAGAAAATGGAAATCAAAACCTAAACCAGCCATACTACAAGTAGTGGATATAGTAACAGAAATAAAACAACTGGAATTGAGATCTTTAGAAAAGGGTAGGAATAAACTACACAGGAAAAAAATGGGAATTGTGGAAACGATACATACAAGGGAGGAATGAGGTTTAAAAGGTGGCAGGACTTAAATGAGCAGTGTAATGCTTGCTTGACTGAAAAAGATTGGGTAGACTATAAAGTGATATATAATGTTTACAGTTGAGTGTATCAGTATGGTTTGTGATGTAAAATGCTTGCAACTAGGATTGTATTGATGTGGTTTGTTTTTGTTTGTGTAAATGTATGATTGTCTATGTAGTAAGTGGTTTAATAAAGATATTTCTTGTTTAAAAAAGGGTAGGAATTGAATAATTTATGTAATGTTGCTTAGGTTATATGCTATATTGCAATATATGTGAAGTAAAATGTTTGTTATTGTTAACTATAGTGCGATTACTTTTATATGAATGTAAATATGGCTATGTCACAAGTGATAATTCAATAAAGGTGTCAAAAGTTCAGCAGACCACTGAGGAGCCTATTTTTCCAGCGCACTGTCTGGTTAGTTGACTTGCTCAGAGTCACAGAATGCAAATTTTAATTTACTGTGCTGACTGTAGGTAAATCAGAATCTGCATTATCTGGTTCGATCCATCAAGAGTTGTCTTGTCTTGGTAGAGTAAGCTAGACACTGTCTGTATGGATGTTTCCAGGTCTGTAAACAGCACAGTGTGTGTTGGGGGGGATCATTATCATGCCAAAATCACTCTTTATGTTCCTTTAATACTACTGGCTAAACAGTGCAGTTGTTTTATTCTGAATACAAAGTCTACTGTTTATGAATCAGTTTGGTTTCTGCAATCCCACATCAACCATTTTCTTGCAAATTCAGTAACTGGTTTCTTTATGTAGAACAGAATTGCTGATATTGCCTTAAATAGTCTTTTTTGCCAAAACTACTACATGCAAATTATTTTGGCACCTAAACTCGTACAATCTTAGTTGTTTTTCTGTAAAAGCACATTTTTTAAAATCCGGCTAATACCTCACCATTATGGTATGTAAACTGTCTTTATGCTAAACTACCTTACATAAATCATTTAACACCATAAATGACAGTGACTTGTTTCCTTGAAAAATAAATAGCACATGCCTAAGAGATCCCCTACATACTTACACTAGTACCACCAGTTCATCTGAATAGTCAATATCATGCCAACACACATTATATAAGCTATTTCCATCACAATTTACCAGCTATTATGTAAAAATCTAGCATTGCTTATAAATAAATGTTTAAATGCATAACTACTCTATGTAAATTATTTCTTTGCATTAGCACAAAGCCTGTGGTTATGTAAAAACATTCAGTATGGCTTGTTATAGCTTGTCTGTATAAACAATGGGTTGGTTGCAAAATACATAAGATGAAAAAGAACATAAAGTCAACAAAGAACCTGCTCATATCACCATCCATTATCTGTCCCATCTTCATGCATTTTGTTCTGAAATACAGTTCCCTTCTCAGTTTCAGGCTGTAACACAATACTGTTAAAAATTTATTATAAACAGAAGTTGCCCTGCCATCAAGAAGAGTACACCCTGAAACTAAACCTGTATTATTTATTTGACCAGTAGCTGGAGACAGAAAAGAAAGAATGTTTACAATTGTGATCTTTGCAAGAAATACTCCGAATGGCAAATCCCTTTGTTGAACTCCTAAAGGAGCGTGCACAGTGATTCACTTCCACTACAAGCAAGTGAGGAACAAAGTAACGTTAGAGATTTAACTTGCAGCTACTGAAGGAAATTGAGCAATTTTAGATGCATGAATGATTTATATATGAATATGCTGCGTTATCAGGAAACACAAATGAACTGGATACAGAACATTATTTATCAGTAAACTGGAGCGTCAGCCAGTTTAGAATCAGCAGCAGCACTGCAGTGTATGTTTAGTGTGAATTTTTAGTTCCCCTAGTTACCCGGTAAATCACCCACTGCATTTGAGTGTTCTTAAAGGGCCAGCGTGTAATCACTAAAATCAAATAACAGAACACCACCAATGGTCCTACCTCAAAGGCAGTCATAAAAAAAATCATAACTCCAAAGTCTGATGACTGCACGTTTCCATATAGTGCTGCCAGCTGTATAGTTATTGCATTTTACATAGCTTACATTCTTCACAGTTTAAATCATTTTAAGTGCCAAGTGTCAGCCTCAGCTGCAGACAGTTATTACTTACTGCACCTGTCAGGCTAATAATTTTTTGCATCAAACTTAATCAAAGATCAATACCATTAAACTGCATGGAGACTGGAGAGAGAGAGAGAGAGAGAAATGCTTACTTTTTTTGTTTCATTTACCCTGTACACATTTTTTTTTTTTTTTTTTAACTCGAAGCGGAGAAGATAATTTTTTTCATTCTGATTCTGCCCCCTCCTTCGAGTGCCTGTGGAGACTTGGACTGCTTCTGCTGTGCAGAGTGGACGAGAACTGTGCAGAACGTTGACTTTTAACTTCACTGACTTGGCAGAGTGAACTTAAATTGTAAACAGTTGTGGTAAAACAGCCCACTTGCACTTGCAGCTGTTGTATGCTGCTTCTAAAACAAGGAAAAGCAAACATTTCAGAAATGAGTGAACAGTCCGGGTACGACACTAAGGAAGTCTGCTTCAGTCAGTATTGCAAAGCTGATGCATGTGCCCCTGCAAGTCGTTGATGATTCAGTGGCCACTTCAAATTGGAAAAAAAACAAATAGAAAAAAAATCGGGAATTGAAGGGGGCCACCGGGAATTCGTGGCACCCCATTATTTTGCCCTCAAAACCGGTAAATGCCGAGGAATTCAGTATGGTTGAGAGGTATGTTCAGGATTAGTGTAGAGGGTTGAGTCTTGATGTATTCAAGTAAGTCCAGATAGGTAGAATGGGGGGTCTGTAGCTAGGTATGATTTGAATAGGTGTTTTGTCAACAGTTAAATGCACTTGGAGTGTCTCCTATGCGTCATGCTGGTTGACCAGCCTGGAAGTGTGTATGTCTTGGATAAATATTGAAACTCCACCTCCTTTGGCTTTGTAGCCCTCCGTTTGGGGTCTGAAAGTATGGTATGATGAGTAACCTCATAAGGCTGGGGTGCTCTTCACAGCTTTGAACCAGGTTTCAGTGACTGCACAAATGTCAGCATCCTCCAAGGTGAGGAATGCTTGCAAAGAATGCAGTTTCATGCTAAGACTTGGTGTTTAGTACATACCTCCCAACCATACTGAATTACTTGGTTTTTACCGAGTTTTGGGGTCCAAATAATGGGGTGCCATGATTCCCGAGTGGCACCCCTTCATTTCTGATTTTTTTTTTCCAAGTTTGAAATATTTTCACACTTTTGGAGCTGACATCATGTATTTATTTATTTTATTTTACATTTGTTGACCAGGCTAGTCTAACTTGGATACATGTCCATTTTCAGTAGAGGCCCGGGGAGATAAGCTCCAAGACAGACATGAACAGACAAGATTAATAATGTTACAAAAAAAACAGACATAAATGAAATATTTCTACACATTTCATAAAAACTATTTACAATATTTAGAGCTAATTATTTACATATACTAGTAGCTAATGCAGCTTCAAATTTCTGCATATGTACTTTTGTGTTGCAGTAAAGGACAGTAATTAGAAGAGTGAGTGGAGTTAGTAAGGGTACTAGAAGCAGTAATGATTGTTTAGTCAGGGTTACTACAAGGACAAAGCCAGTGTGTTTTCAGGAAGATTTTATTTTTTTGTTTAGTGATAAGAAAGGAAGGGAAGTAAGTTCAGTAGGTAGAAGGTTCCACTTTTTCCCAACTGTATTTGAGAACAGAGAGTCTCCTGCTATGTTGTTAGCCTTATTGATGTTAATTAGTAGTTTATTTGATGAACGCAAGGCATTAAGATTTCTATAAGGGGTTATGAGTTCTAGGAGTATTGGAGTATTGTTAGGTTGGTAAAGGATCTTATGGTCAGTAGTAAGTTGGTTGATTTGAAGCTGATTTTGTAGTTCAAGCCACCCAAGCTGTTTGAGATTATGACAGTGATGGGTTCTGAAAGGTTTACCAGTGGCAAATCTGGCTATGCTGTTACAGTAGGTAGCTAGTTTGAGAAGATTATTTTTGGAAAGGTTGATATATATTGGTGAGGCATAAAGAAGAGTAGAGATTAGATGGGAGTGGGCAATGGCAGTTCTTGCTGTTGGTGTTAAGAAGAGTTTAATTTTATACAGGGAGCCCATTTTTCTGTTAACTGATTTTATAATGTTGTTAATATGGGTATCAAAGTTAAGGTTGTTGTCTATTGTAATCCCTAGGAGTTTGGTAGTAGAGTCTGGACCTAGAATGGAGCCCTGGGGTACACCCAATGTGCAGGTGAGATGATAGTTTATTCTCCCAGAGCACTGCCTGTTGCTCAGGTAGGAAATGAACCATTTTACAGATAAAGAATCTAGGGAATGTGATTTGAGAAGATAAATAAGCAATGAGTGGTTTACCATATCAAAAGCCTTTGAAAGATCAATAAAAAGAGCTGAAGAGAGTTTGTTGTTATTGCGGAATCTATTAATGGTGTCAGTAAAGGATAAGAGGGCAGTAGTGGTACTATATGGCCTAGAGCCATGTTGGCATTTGGGTAGTATGTTGTGTTGAGTGAGATGACCTGTGAGTTGATGATGAATGCATTTTTCCATTATTTTGCTAGGGGGGATAGAAGGGCTATGGGCCGATAGTTTTAATAGTCACTGGAGTTACCACCTTTGTGTAGGGGATGATGTGTGATATTTTCCAGATGGCAGGGATGTAGCCTTCCTTAATGGTTCTATTTATAAGGATGGTAATAGGATAAGCTGCTGCTTTTTGCAGATATTCAGCAGGAATCTGGTCAGCGGAAGGGGTACAAGGCTTAAGTTTAGCTAGGAGTTTGAAAATGAAATTAGTAGAGATGGTTGTAGTAGGAAGGTAGGAAGTGTGCTAGTCATAGGGGTTTGTAGGCTGGAAGTGTCAGGGGGTAGCTGACTGGCTAGAGATTGGATGGTTTATGTGAAGAAGGAGTTAGTTATTTGCAGTTTGGAAGGGAGTGTCATAATTAGCTCCTATAGGGGTTGGTGTACTGGAGTGTCCTGGGTAAAGGAGTTTATTAATACTTGCCCAGAATCTTTGAGGATTATTTTGGTGTGTCTTCTGTATTTTACAGTAAACGTTTTTTTTTGTCTAAAAGTATACATTTTTTAGCTGTGTTTCTCAGTTGTCTAAATGTTTGTTGATCATATGTGCTTTTAGTAGTTCACCACTTAGTCCAGGCTTTATTTCAGAGTAGGATATTTTGCCTGGTATCTTTGGAGAGCCATGGGGCTGGTTTTGCCCTGATTTTTATTTTACGTTTGGGTGCATGCTGGTCTAGGATAGTTAAGAAATTAAAGTATTGGACAGCCTTGTCTAATGGGAGAGTTTTTAGATTAGTCCAATCATAGGCACTAAGTTCACATGCGCGATGACGTCAGCCTGTCGGAGTTGAGCTCAAGGGCTTTCCCGGCTGGCTGGCTGTTTGAAATTTGTTGCTTGCTAGAGGTACTCGGACTCAAACTCTATACCTTGGGTACAGGTAAAAAGAGCCTAAAGTCCCAAGCCACCACCATTTGTGAATGTATGCCTTTTCAGGATTTTTGTAGCAAATCACTAAAGGATTGAATTCACTAAATAATGACAGGCATTGGAATTTCAGCCTTCATATTCTTCAGAAAATAAATCATAACAAACCTTTTATTCTAGCAATTTTCTAAGTATATAAGATCAGTATCTGAAATGTGTCCGGGTTATGGGGCTGTATTCCCTCATTATTGGCTTTGCCCAGGTTTTTTTGTGCTAAGTTTGAGAGCTATGGTTGTGAGAAGTGAGAACTGAATTCACTAAATGATAGCCATTTAAGTTTCATTCTTCATATCTTTCAGGAAGTTGCTGATTTGGCATAGTGGTATGTTGCTTTGAATGTAGTGCATAGGGTCCTGGGTTCAAGACTTGGTAGTGAAATGCATGGTGGTAGCACAACATTTTATTCTAGCAACTTTCCAAAATTATACAAGCAATGTTTAAAATGCGTCCGTTTTTTGTCCCCCCTCAAAAAAAAAACTGAAATTGAAAATAAGTGCGAGAAGCTGTGCAAGATGCCTATGGCATACACTACAGTCATTATTTATATATATATATATATATATATATATATATATATATATATATATATATATATATATAGTATGTGTGAAAGTAGACTTTTATGATGGAAGTGTTCTGAATTGGGCAGTTTTGTCATTATTGGTTCATGCATTTTGTTTGATTGCCTAATGCCTACAGGAAATGTTAAAACAAATTTTAAAATGCGCTCTAACCTAAGTCTAACAAGTGTTCTGTATTATACCAACCCCAACACCCTAGCCCAAAGGTTCCTTGAGTTCAAAAACTCAAATGCTATGGAACAACTAGTCACCAGTCCCACAAGAGGAGAAAATATACTAGACCTGATCATCACAAACATGGGGACAAAATGCTCCACAGCAGAAGTATATCCCTTATTGGTGAGATCAGACCATAAATTAATCTCACTGGAGATCCACATCCCGCCCCCACCCCCAGCAAAAAAGACCACAGTGAAGAACTTCTCAAAAGCAAACTTCACACTTCTTAAGACTGGAGTGGTATCCTTCAAGGCCCCCGAGCCAGTGGAAACCACAACCCACGCTGCTGAAACCCTTACAAATGCCTTCTACGAGCACCTCCAGGAATGTATGGATCAAGCAATCCCTAATAAAATCAAGACCCTTTCCACCAAAGGCAGGCGCTCGGTCTGGTGGACTCCAGCCATAAACAAACTCTACAACAAGAGGAGAAAGCTACTACATGACAGAGCAAAATCCCTAAATGCATCTCTGATCAATGCTAGCAAAAAACTACGATCACTCATAAAATCATCCAAGGCCAACTTTGAGAGAAAAATCGCTAATGACACAAAAGACAATCATAAAGCCTTCTTTAGCTATGTTAGAAACCTGGGTGGAAACTCCCAGATATGCTCAGAATTAGTCCAAAATGATACAAAAATCACTGAACCCACAGACATTGCCAACATACTGGCAGACAGGTTCAGTGCAAATTTCTCCCCCCCCCCCAAAGGAGAAATATCTATCCCACCAGAGTCTAGCCTCCCAAACATCTCAGATGCCCAGGTGAGAGCTGCTCTCTCTAAAGCAAAAAACACAGCATAAATGGGACCGGACGGTGTCCCTGGCTGTGTGTTACACGAACTCAATGAGGAACTAAACCCACACATAAGGCTGCTGTTTAATCTTAGCCTTACTACAGGATACGTACCCAAAGAATGGCGTACGGCAACTGTGGTCCCACTCCACAAAGGCGGTGCTTCTATGGACCCTGGAAATTACTGCCCCATAAGCTTGACGAGCCTTGTCTGCAAAGCTATGGAGAGGATCATAATGGAACTCATAAATAAAGACATTGGGGACCTACAGACAGTGGATCCTACCCAATTTGGCTTTGTCAAGGGCAGATCCTGCCTCTTGAACTTGGTCGACTTTTTCGAAACAGTCACTAAGGCCATTGATGAGGGTAAGGCAGTTCACACAGCCTACCTTGACCTAGCAAAAGCGTTCGACACAATACCCCATTCGGGCATCATAGAAAAGCTCACCAGCTTAGATGTAAACCCATATGTCACAAGATGGGTTGCAAACTGGCTCAAGGACAGAACACACAGGGTTAGAGTTGCTGGTGCCATGTCAGACTCTAAGCCTGTCACGAGCGGTGTCCCACAGGGCTCAGTCCTGGGCCCCCTCTTGTTCGGCATTTATTTTTCTGAAGTGCAGGCAAGCATAGGGGGATTGTGGCTGACAGAATTTGCAGATGACTGCAAACTGGGCACCATAATTGACACTCCATCAGACACAGACATCCTCCAGAAAGGTCTCCAAGATAACTGGTGCCAGAGCCATGGCCTTAAGCTAAATGCCAAAAAATGTATAGTCATGCCCTTTGGGAAAAACAAGGTAACCCCTAATTACCACATAGGTGGTGGTAATCCATTAAACACGGAAGAAGTTATCAGGGACCTGGGCACCCAAGTTGACAGTAACCTCTCTTTTGACACTCACATTGCCAAAGTGGTTAGGAAGACCTTCTACATTGCCCACGTGGTTAGGAAGACCTTCTACATTGCCCACCTGATCATGAAGGGATTCACATCCAGATCAGGAGAGGTCATTGTACCCCTGTACTCTTCACTTATCAGACCAATGATTGAGTACAACGCCCCATTCGGAATGTACCTTACCCGACACCTGCAGCAGTTGGAAAGACCCCAAAAGTTCCTCACCAAAAGGATAATGAGGCTCAAACATATGTCATACAATGCCCGACTGAAGAAACTCCAGCTCTATTCAGTCGCATACCGTCTGCTCAGAGGTGATCTGTGCCTGACATACAAGGCCATGTCCAACCCGGAATTAATGGACATGCTCCACCTCAAAAAATCCAAATCCACCAGAGCCACGAGAGCAAGAGACTTAAACCTCAACACGGATATAAATAGGATGTGCTGGAGGGACAGATTCATCACCCAGAGACTCCCTACACTATGGAACAGAATCCCAGTCCATGTGAGGCAGAGCCCCTCACTGACTCTGTTCAAGAGAAATCTTGACGAGTGGATGGGAGATTGTAGGTTTACCCCGGGAATCATCTCTGTATCACTGCTGGACAGAGGCACAGCAAACTAATGGGTATGGTATTCTCATCCTAAGGGGTGGTGAAAGCCACACACACTCTGGCTAGGCTTTTAAATGCCCTAGGGCAGATAGCCTAGTATGAACCTATGAACCTATACTTGGAATAGTTCTTGTTTTGTGTGCAATGGGCCTATGATTTGAAAACAGCCCAAAGGTAATCTTTATCCACCACTGGCCAGATGCATTTTCTTTGGATGTGGTGTGGGTTTCAATGTTTCAAAGAATGTGGGGCAGAGATGTTTTAATGCCAAGTCTATTTTCATTGTGAGACAGTATTGCTTTGTTTAGCAGATATTTATTAGTGTTTGTGCACTGTGCTATAAAATGTGAAAATAAAATCCAAATAATCATTGTAAAAGTAAAGCGTTATGCACACATTAGTGTTTATTGTAAATGGGATAAAATAGCCAGGTAATGGGACATTGCAATGGCTGCAGGGGGACTCTGGTGCCATATTTTGGTTGTCCTTCAGTTTGCATTTGAAAGTTGGTATCCCACAATTCATTTGAGTGGGTGGGGTTACGTAATTATTCTGCAAATTTTACATTAATCAATGTACAGATTTGTACCTGTTTTTCTTGGGTTTTGTCCAGATTTTTGATGTTTCCAGGTTGAGAGGTATGGTTTAGCAGCATGACCTTTACATTTCATTTAGAAGATTTTTTCACATTTGTAATTTTGTGCTCATGACATTGCCTTAAAAAGGCACTAGAAGCCTGAAGTCCAGGGGAGACAGATGAAGGCTATCTCTGGCAAAGCATCAGGATCCAGTACCTGACAGAATAAGAGGACATGATTGACAGACTATGATGCTTTGCCATCTCTGGCAAAGCATCATGATCTGTCCGTCATGTCCTCCTAGTCTGTCAGGTACTGGATTCCCTTGGAATGATACCAGAAACTAAGCCAATTGTTAGTCAATCATTTTCTGTTTGCATTGAGGCATCATTTCTGAGTGACAGTAGGATGCTGCTTAAAGCTAGGAGACATACCTGTCTGGGACACACATTTAGCAAGCTCACTCATGTCTCTATCATAAACTACTACTTCATGAGCTCTGTGACTCTGCTTACTGGTCCTTTTCAAAGAACTTCCAGGTGGTTTTGACATCTGTCTTGAGCACAGAATTTAAGGTGTTAAATGAGGCAATAGTTTTTTTTTTCCTGCTGCAAATGGTGCACTACTAGTCTTTGTTCTTGTTGATCTCCTTTTTTTCATTATTTTCATGGAGCTAAATCAAGTTCATTGTACAGCTAGAACTATATAAAGTATTTAAACAACCGTCAATAGGAAGATTATAAGTTTTATTGAAGACCTTCATGTCGCAGAATTTGACTCCAGCATATTTTATATCCAGCATAGAGGGATAAAGCCCTGACTACAACCTAGGTGACCCAAGTTCAACTAGCCTCTCTGTTACCTGCTAGAGCTGGAAGAGGAAGGAAAGGAATTGCTAGGCTTAACTTGATGATCTCCATGTGTGTGTGTGTGTGTGTGTGTGTGGGGGGGGGGGGCAGGGGCAATACCAGTGCCATGGAACTGGTACAGATGAATGCTAGATGCAGGCAGCTTCACAGATGTGTCATCATGTATGTGGAGACAGATCCTTAGCAGTGCTGCAGTATGCTTCCCCGTAGTAATGTCAGCACAGCACAAATATGCTACACCTATACAGTACCTGCAGCACTCAATACACACAAAACCACAAGCACAAGTGTCTCGCCAAACAAGCTCATAAGGGAACGCAAATCTAAATTTTTTGGTCATAGGCGACTCCGTAATGAGACACACAGATGTCCTACTCACTAGGCTGGACAAGAAGGTTATGGTCAGCTGTCTGTCGGGTGCCAGGATCTGCCAGATCAACACTCAAGTCTCTCCACAACAATTGCCGATATGACTCCATCATAGCTCATGTTGGTGTAAATGACTTGAGATGTTACTTCGCTGGACTATATAAAGAGAGACATGACTGAGCTCTCTGAATATGCATCTCAGGCAGGTATGTCCCTAGCCTAGAGCAGCATACTACCTTCACCCAAGATGATACCACCAATATAAACAAGAAATGATTGACTTCAACAATTGGTTTAGTTTCTGGTATCATTCTAGGGGGATCAAGTACCAGTCTGCCTAGTATGACATGGCAGATAGACCATGTTACATTGCCAGAGATGGTCTTCATCTGTCAACTATGGGATTTCAGTTACTGGCTAAGGCTCTTGCTTCCCCATACTGCCTTTTGTAGGCAATTTCACAACAAAATTCCAGATGTAAAAATATCTTCATAAAGCAACCTCAAGGTTATGCTGCTAAATGCTAGGAGTCTAAACTTAAAACTGCACTCACTGGAAGCAGCTCTCACCTTAGATGCTGACATCTGTGCAGTTAGAGACTTGTTTTATGGCCATGGAAAGCACCCTGGTCATACCAGGTTATAATGCCTTCTACGCATTGACCACAAACTGAAAGTGCGAGAACTAAAGGAGGTAGAGTATCAGTATTCATCAAAGATATGTACACCCCTAGATTGGTTCGACAAAACAATTCCCTTGAACTAATCTAAGTCCAGTTGACTGTAGGTAAGACACCATCTCCAAGTTATTGCCAGTTATAGGACACCCTCCTTGAACCTGGATACCCACACTGCATACTTGCATGTACTTGAATCTCTCAAGATGCAACCAAACACCCTGGTTTTAGGTGACTTTTACCTACCCATCCATAGATTGGGTAAATTATACATGTACTAACACACTTGTCCCAAGGTTCTGGACTTCAACTCCAGTGCCCTGGACCAGTTGGTTGACACCCCCAGAAGGGGCCCAAACATTCTGGATCTGATGCTCACTAACACAGGTGATCGTTGCACCACCCCATGTGTGTGGCCCTCCCAAGTGTGGTCTGATCGTAAATCATTCTCATTAGAAATAAGAATAATGTCTAACCCCCCCCCCCCTCTCATTAGCAGCAACTCGACTAAAAAAAATCTCCAAAGCCAATTTCAGCCGAATTCATGGTGGCATTAATAGCTTCATAGCTCCTGCCCTCACTGATGGCATGGACACCTATACTAGGATTTACACCAATGCCTTGTATAAGCATCTATACATATGTATTGACTCAGCCTTACCTGATAGGACCAAAACAAGATCCTCAAGAAAGAACAAGCCTGCTTGATGGACATCCACCATTAACAGGTTATACAGTAAGAGAAAAAAATTGCTGTCCAAGAGCAGGAAGGAACGGTCTCTGAATTGGAAGCATTCCATCCTCTGCTTAAACAAGCAAGAAAGATGCCTCGTAAGGCATTCTAAAGCTAACTATGAATCCACATTGGCCTTCTTCCCTAAGGATAATCATAAGGCCTTTAGCTATGTCAGAAACCGTAAAGGAAAAACCCAGATCTGCACAGAAATGGTTAATGGCTCCACATATATTGAACCCACAGAAATAGCCAGCTTGCTAGCTGACCGGTTCAGTGAACCTGTCAGCTAGCAAGTTGGCAAGTTCAGTGACCCCCCCGTCCCTGCCACATATTCCCCAAAGTATCCTTACCACCTGCCCTCCACCTAGTATCTCCAAGGAGCAGTCATAAACACTCTCTCCAAAGCCAAAAACACAGCCTCTGTGGGACCTGATAATATCCCAGCCTGTGTTCTAAATGAATTAAAACAGGAACTAGCTGCACTTTTGGATATTGGCAAAGGCTCTTGCTACCCCCATAGTGCCTTTTTTAGGCAAGGCTCAAAAGACAAACCCACCTCCATAGGTATCACAGGGGATAAGAAACTAAGAGTAATGCTACTCAATGCCAGAAGTCTAAACCTCAAGATGCACGCACTCAAAACTCTCCTTAGCATGGAGAACATAGATATCTGTGCAGTAACAGAAACCTGGTTCAAGGCTCCCGAGAGCACCCCAGCACTATCAGGTTATACCTCATACCATGCTTTTTGGCCCCAAAACATGGACCGAACCACAAAAGGAGGGGGAGTATCAATATTCGTCAAATATACCCACACCTCCAGGTTGGTGGCACAGCACGAAGCATCAGAGACTATCCATGTGCAACTAACAGTGGGTAAAACTGCCTTCTAGTTTATAGCCTGCTACAGACCACCCTCCCAAACCCAGGATCCCCACTCGGCCATCCTGAGAACACTGGAAAATATGAAGGTCTCTCCAAACACCATTATATTGGGCGACTTCAACTACCCAAACATAGACTGGGAGCATTACTCTAACTCCAACACCCTAGCCCAAAGGTTCCTAGAATTTATAAACTCAAATGCTATGGAACAACTTGTTGCCACTCCCACAAGAGGGGAAAACATACTGGACCTGATCATCACCAACATAGGGACTCTATGCTCCAGACCAGAAGTGTATCCCTCGCAGTAAGATCAGACCATAAACTAATCTCACTGGATATGCACATCCCGACTCCAACCCCTGCCCTGAAAGCCACAGTGAAAACTTCTCTAAAGCAAATTTCACACTCCTCAAAACCGAGGTGGAATCCTTCAAAGCCCCCGGGCCTGTGGAAAATACAGCCCAGACCGCAGAATCCTTTATAAACACATTCTATGAACACCTTCAGGAATGCATGGATCATGCATTCCCAAATAAAACCAAGACCCAATCCTCCAAAGGCAGACTTCCTGTTTGGTGGACCCCAGCCATAAACAAACTATACAATAGAAGGAGGAGGCTACTACATGAATCCCAAAAAGGGAAGGCATCTCTGATCAGTATTAGCAAAAAACTACGGGCACTCCTAAAATCATCTAAGGCCAGCTTCGAGAGAAAAATTGCACAGGACACTAAGGATAATCACAAGGCTTTCTTTAGTTATGTTAGGATTAGGAACCTGGGTGGGAATTCCCAGATATCCTCAGAATTAGTCCAAAATGACAAAAAATACACCGAACCCACAGACATTGCCAACGTCCTAGCTGACAGGTTCAGCACAAACTTCTCAGCCCCCTCCCCACCAAAAGGGCAAATATCTATCCCAGCAGAGTGCTGCCCCCCTGACATCTCAGATGCTCAGGTAAGAGCTGCCCTCTCCAAAGCAAAAAACACAGCATCAATGGGACCAGATGGTGTCCCGGTCTGCATCCTACATGAACTCCAAGAAGAGCTAAACCCAAACATAAAACTACTATTCAATCTCAGCCTTACTACAGGATATGTGCCCAAAGAGTGGTGTACAGCAACAGTAGTCCCTCTCCACAAAGGTGGTGCCTCAACGGATCCTGGAAACTATCGCCCCATAAGCCTGACTAGCTTGGTCTGCAAAGCTATGGAAAGGATCATAATGGACCTCATAAATAAGGGTATTGGGGACCTACAGACACTGGATCCTACCCAGTTCGGCTTTAAGGGCAGATCCTGCCTCTTAAACCTGTTTGATTTCTTTGAAACAGTCACCAAGGCCATTGACTAGGGGAAGGTGGTCCACACAGCCTACCTGGACCTCGCAAAAGCCATCGATACAATACCCCACTCGGGCATTATAGATAAGCTCACCAGCTTAAATATAAACACCTATGTCACTAGATGGGTTGCAAACTGGCTCAAGGACAGAACCCACATGGTTAGAATTGCTGTAGCCATGTCGGACTCCAAACCAGTTACAAGTGGCATCCCACAAGGCTCAGTCCTGGGACCTCTCTTGTTCGGTATATATTTCTCGGAGGTACAGGCCAACACGGAAGGACTGTGGCTGACCAAGTTCGCAGATGACTGCAAACTGGGCGCCATAATTGACTCTCCAGCCGACACAAGCATCCTCCAAAAGGGCCTCATAGAAACAGACAACTGGCGCCAGAGCCATGGCTTCAAGCTTAACGCCAAAAAAGTGTATAGTCATCCCCTTTGGCAAAAACAAAGTGCCCATAAATTACCACATAGGTGGTAATCCATTAAGTACAGAAGAAGTAATTAGGGACCTGGGGACCCAAGTTGATAGCAATCTCTCATTTGACAACCACGTGGCCAAAGTGGTTAGAAAAACATTTTATATAGCTCACCTAATCATGAAGGGATTCACATCTAGATCAGGGGAGGTCATCGTGCCTCTTTACTCATCCCTCATCAGGCCCATAATTGAGTACAATGCCCCCTTTTGGGATATACCTTACCAGACACCTGCAGCAATTGGAAAGACCCCAAAAGTACCTCACCAAGAGGATCAAAGGGCTCAAACAGATGCCATATGCTGCCCGGTTAAAGAAACTCCAACTGTACTCAGTGGCATACCTCCTGCTCAGAGGTGATCTGTGCCTGACGTATAAAGCCATGTCCAACCCGGAATTAATGGACATGCTGCACCTCAGAAAATCCAAATCCCATCGAGCTACGCGCTCGAGAGACTTGAACCTCAGCACTGAAATAAATAGGACATGCTGGAGGGACAGATTCATAACCCAGAGGCTCCCTTCACTCTGGAATAAAATCCCAGTCCAGGTTAGGCAGAGTCCCTCATTGACTCTCTTCAAGAGGAATCTTGATGAGTGGATGGGAGATCGTAGGTTTACCCCAGGTATCACTTCTGTGTCACTGTTAGACAGAGGCACAGTATACTAACCTCGAAAAAGGGCATAGCAAAATTAATTTAAAATGGGTGGCAAAAGCCAAACACACTCTGGCTAGGCTTATAAATGCCCTAGGGCAGATAGCCTAGTATGAACCTATGAACCGCTGGGTACTTTTTTTGGCTACAGTCTAAGCACTGGTTTTGTACCTGCTGAATGGAAAACCGCAACAGTCATCCCATTACATAAAGGAGGCACCTCCACTGCCTCTGGGAATTATAGACCCATAAGCCTGTTATAGACCCATAAGCCTGACCAGTCTAATCTGCAAGGCTGTGGACCTCCAAACACTTGACCTGACCCCGTTTGACTGTTAAAGGGAGATCCTGTCTCTTGAACTCGGCGGACTTCTTTGAGACAGTCACCAAAGCCATGGACAAAGGCATATCCGTGTATACAACCTACCTGGACCTGGCCAAGAAATTTGACACAATTCCCCACTCAGGCATCATTGATAAACTCACCCAGCTGGAGATCAACCTGTATATTGTCAGGTGGGTGGCAAAGTGGCTCACCGATAGAACGTACAAGGTCAAAATATATGACTCTACCTCCACCAGCAGACCTGTAACCAGTGATAAAGTTTGCTGATGATTGCAAACTGTGTGCAGTCATCAAGCCCCCAAACGATGTCCACATCCTACAAGAGGGACTTGTATAGACAAACTACCTGTGCCAAAGTCATGGGCTAAAACTCGGTGAAAAAAAAATGCTTTATCGGCCCCTTTGGCAAGGGGGACATCCTTGCAGATTACCACATTAATACCAACACCCTAAGCACGCAATCAGTGGTGAGAGATTTGGGCACACAGGTTGACAGCAACCATTCCTTTGACCACCATGTCTCCACTGTGGTAAGAAAGGCTTTCTGTCACCAACCTCATAAGTAAGGGCATTGCATCCAGAACAAAAGAGGCTATAACACCCTGTACTCCTCACTCATCAGGCCAGTAATAGAGTGCAGTGCTACCTTTAGTATGTACCTTACCGGGCACCTGCAGCAACAGAAAAGACCTCAAGGGTTTCTTTCAAAGAAAATTCAGGGCCTTCAGCATATGTTACAGGTTGACATACTGAAATCACTGTCACTGTACTGTGTCTTGCAGACTACTTGGAGTCGATTTCTGCCTTGCATATAAAGCAATCTCAGATCCTGCTGTAATGGAAATGCACATTCATAAATCAAATGGTGTAAGATGCACTCGCTCTAGGGAACTCAGCCTAGTATGTGACATCAACAGGACTTGCTGGAGAGATGGATGCCTCACAGAGGTTACCTCTCCTGTGGAACAAACTTCCAATTCAGGTGAAACAGAGCCCCTCGTTGATCCTATTTAAGTGTAATTTGGATGACTGGATGGGAAACCGCAAATTCACCCTGGGAGTTTCACCTGTGTCCCTCTTGGACAGGGGGCAGTAGTTGCTGACTTAGTTTCACTTAATACCTTGATATTCTTGGGAAGAGGGGTTGTACTTGGCTAAGTTTGTAAGGGCCCAAGGGCCATTAGCTTAGTAACCTCCTATGCCTCCACTATATAGTATACCAGAAATAGATGAGTGGGAGTGAATGGGACATGGAAGTTCTTTCTAGATTTTGATATCTGTTGAGGAAAATGTTTGCTACTTGAGGCCTGTTATTGCTGAAGGACTGGAAGAATGTTTTGCAGAGGATGAGGTGGGGCAGTGGGCGGGGGCTACCATCCCTAGGTCTGCTCCACTGCTCACAATTAAATGACCACCAGGGTGTATGGTCGGATTCACCTTGCTTGCAGTAAGTAACCTGAACTATAGATGTGCACACAGATGAATCAGTAATAATTCACTAAGTAAAATTTGGCCTAAAGTATGCCAGAAATATGCATTTTTGTCCTAGACTATGGGCCTTTGCCCTCCACTCTGAATAAGTTAAAAATAAGTTTCCCATTTAACACACACTAATCAGGGATTTTGGTCCTAGTTTCCCAGACTCCTTTTCCTGCTTCCGTTTTCCAGCGCTGCTGTCCCTACAGTAAATCCATGCTGGACTTTTAAATACAAGAAATCCTTTCCAGGAAAAGCTGGCAATGTTTTCTAGTACTATAGATTTTGTCCTGACCCAAGGTAGATCACTGCTGCCATTCTAGCTAGACCTGACTTGTTCCTCTGAGACATAAGCCAAATAACACAAGTGATAGCATGTAGTATTATAGTGTGTCTAGACAGCAGTGGATACCAGCAGATAGTCCTTCACAATAAGTAATGTCTTCTCAATTAATAAAAACTTAAATGAGTCAGACACAGGTTTGTAAAGATGGACCATACAGTTAAAAGCTAAATATATACAGGGAAAACAGAAAAATGATTATAGCAACTAAGCTACTTAAAAGGAAAAATGACTAAGCCACTAAATGTTTCCAATCTATGTCTAACTGGAAGAGTTACTGAGCTGTATCTAAACTATATGACTTTTCAGCTCATAACAGGCAGAAATGTGAATGCTGAAATATGCTCACTGGTATAGGGCATCATACTGGTCCATATGTCTTGGGCAGTGTTCCCTGGAAACAGTAGAATGATGGCTGCATGTTCAACAGTCTATGAAGAGAGGGTTGTCTCATCTTACTCCTCAAGGGATGTATGGTAGAGCCTCCATAATGGGATGCGAGCATCAACACCACTCTTCTCCATTCAGTGAACACAGTCCATAGTACTTTCTATAAATTTTATTTTGGGTCATTTCTTGGAGAAACCAGTTCTGTCCTATTTAAGTAATGGTTTTGTTTTTCTCCTTCTGGCTAAGAACCTTCATGCAGGAAAAAAATGAAGTTAGTTTATGAGTTCAGAAAAAGCAGTTCAGTGTAGCTCACCTTCTCCAGAGAGAAACTACTCCTTACAGCTAAGGACAGCAAAATAGTTGCTGTCGTTTCCAGAAGAACACCGTTTTAAGCACATTACAAAACTTGTATACTTTTTAAATTCATCATACAGAAAGAAAACACATGCCTTATACTTAATTCCACTCATATGTGCCCAGTTTCAATCTTCATACAGTAACAGATATTATAAAACTAATGAGAAGCTCTCAAATTTGTTCGTCTGACAAAATTGTACAAGCATATATTATGCTGTACAGACATTACTGTGGTTTGTGAAATAGAAAGTAGTTAAGGTTAGCAAGCAGGGGTTGGGAGGCATTAGTTAAGGGCCAGCTGGTTTACCTTACTAGGATGGTTTCTGGGATTGACTCCTTCATAAAAGAAGGGGAAACTTTAATGCAAATGTTAACTAACCGTGGTTACCTAGCCCAGTTTTTAGAAGGGATATTCCAGGAGGTGAAACGAAAAAGGCTGGATAGGCTTTTTGTTACCTTATTAGGTATTGGTAATGTTATAATGAAAAATAAACCTTTGGAGAGTACTAAATTTAAACATAGTTGAATTCTCACATACAATGATGAAGCTAGAGATGTCCAATTGATACTAGAGAACTACTGGACAATTATTTCAATGGTTGGTTTAAACACAGAAAGTTATGGACTAAACCACTAGTTACTTTTTGAAGGGATTGGAATTTGAAGAACCATCTAGAAAGGCAAACTGTATTTTATAAAAACAAATGTTCCCAGCATATGTCTGAGTGGCTGTTTTTCCTACTGTTCTCACATCAAGGAAGGAAAAAAAGATAAAAGTAGTAGGTTATGGAAAAAAATTCTGCCTTAAGAAATGTAATTGCAAAACAGAAAGGGTATTTGATATACCACTGTGTTCCCAGTGTTCCTGTTTCTATACTGGTAAAACCAAAAGGGCCTTAAAAGATAGAATTTATGAACATCCAAGAGATATTAAAAAACAAGAAAGTTGAAATAACTTTTTAAACGCATCCAAAACTTTTAAGTTTTTTTGTAATTGATGTCTTTGATTTAGACCCCAGGGATGGACCTTGGAAATTTTAAGTTGGAATGCAAAGAGTCCGAATGGCAGACTTGAACCAATGCCACTGGTGTAAACGAGGGTATATCCCTTGCCTATTTTTAAAAACTTAAAGCTTTTGACTAAAGGTGTGTGTGTGTGTGTGTGTGTGTGTGTGTGTGTGTGTGTGTGTGTGTGTGTGTGTGTGTGTGTGTGTGTGTATACATAATATTTTCTTTTTTAAATTACAAGTCTATACTGAATGTAATGTTTTTTTTTTTTTTTTTTTTGCTGAACAAGAGGCAAGACTAAGCTACCTGCTTTTCTTTGTTTCTCTGTGTGACAGGTGTTTGAAGATGCACTTTAATGCAATTGCCTGTTTCCATACTGTGTTTCTTTCGGCATATTATTTATGCAACTTTGATAAATATTTTAGATAAGTTCACAAGTTTATGCGATTTTTAATGTTTACTAAGATTTTTTGTTGCCTTTAAATTTCGATGTCTTTGGTTACCTTCTCCTGGGCTTTTCTGTTTAAATTTAGGAAGTTTGTTGCATTCTTTACTCTGAAGTCCCTTTTGACTTTGGGACAAAAGCTGTCAGGTTTTATGGGTTTTTAAATTAAATGACACATTTTACTTTTTGGATCTTGCATTGCTTGGTAGCTTTACTGGTGTGGATTATTGTGAGCTGTGGAATTGTTCCTACTTTGGGTTCTTATTTTGTAGCATGAGTTTGTGAAGCTTGTTTTATTCTTTGTGTGTCAATGGACCTATAGGTATGCATTATATATGTGTGTGTGTGTGTGTGTGTGTGTATGTGAAGTATATATAGATATGTAATTGTATAGTATGATAGCTCGTGCACGAGTGTGAATGTTGTGTGTATTATGTGAGTGCATTGCATATAGACATATGTACAAGAGAGTAATTTTTGTATTTGTACAAAGTGGGTCATTTGAAAAATCTAGAGGGTCTAAAGGAAATTCATAAAGATTTTGTTAGGCAAATATTTAAATAAACAATAGGTATAAATTTCTATATTTGTTGGAAATTAAACATTACTCAATCCAAGTTTGTCACTGTTAAAAGAATGGTACTGCTATGGAACAAAGTACCAGAAATAGTACGCAACTGTACTGCTATGGAACAAAGTACCATAAATAGTACGCAACTGAGAGTGCTGAGATCTTTCTCCCTGACAAAATTATGTAATTTAGTTTTAGTGTTTGATCCAGACATATGGGACTGTATGTTCATTGATGGCCCATTTGGTTTAAAAACTGTTATAGAAGTTATGGATGCTTGCATGTATGTGTTTATACAAAAATGTGTATAAAATCTGTGCATATACAGATACAGAGAGAACTATTGGCTGCATATGCATGTTGTGCATTCATGTATAACATCCTTATGAGTATTTTGCATGCACATGTCTATATTGCTTGTGTTGCATGTGTATCTGTGAATTGCTTGAGTATTTATGTACATTTATTTTTTTTATTTATTGATATTTGATTACTGGGAAAGCCCATCTGGGTAGGAGCCCATTTTCAGCGGAGGCCCGGGGAGGAATGATCCAATATATTGCGCATATATTATACATTTGTGTGTGCTGTACCTGTATGCATCTTGTATTGTGGTGTAAAATAATGCAACATGGACCACAAGTCTATGAAATAATGAAGGTTTATTGTAGAGCAGAAAGAATAAAAGTGCTGGTAAATACTCTTGTTTATACAAATGAAGCAGCAACAGAAACCGTTTAAAGGACTGTTTATTAGTCCCACCATGACAAAACATGGTCTTTCATATCAGTTTTAACTGTAGTCCAAAGATGTTTTCAACTAGCTTTGTTCTTCCTGGGTTCCTAGTGGAATATGTTCATTTTTATTTAAATTAAATTGAAATGTCTTCTGCTTTGCTTCAGCACACTCTCCACAACCAGTTTTCCAGATGCACATTCCCAGTGCATCAGGAAGCCATTTTCTCTGTTGGGGCCATATCCCTTCTTTTGTAGTAGTTTAATAGAGTAAACCAACAATAACACCTTCCAGGGTGAGTGTTGGGGAATAATGGCTCAGCCAGGGGTAAGGGCCTTACCACTCCTGGAAGGGTCGATCTGAAGTAGGAGATTCATTTGTCTGCAACCTGTGGGTTATGGATCTGATATCGGATCCGAACCGGCATGGTTTACCAGCTATGGATCCAAGCTCTCAGCTCCTCCCCTCACCCATAATGCCCTGCTCTACCCTCATGACCTCAGATCTCGTTTGCCGCGCATGGTGACCAGATTGTTTTTTCCAGCTCTCCAGCTAAGTGCTATATTTAGTGTTTAAAGTACTCAATTTTGAAATTTTTTGGTTAAATTTGTGTGAAAGTGTAGGTTTCCCTCTTGTATTATTACTTTTTTTAGAGTTTAAAACTTAAATTTATATCCCTCCCCTCGCTGGTAGCGTAGTGTGTGTTTGGGCCTGTGAGTGGTTTTTTGTTACTTTTACTTTAGTTCTAGTAACTTTATTTGTTGGTTTTTGGGATGTCTGAGCAGCCCAAAGCTATTTTTTCTAAGTGCTCCGAGTGTGGCCATAAGCTTTCCCCAGCTGATGGCCACACTCGGTGTGTTAGATGCCTGGGGGTTGAACACCTCACATCTGGATGTTCCATTTGTGCAGGGTTCAACCCCAGGGCATTGAAGGAGCGGAGGTCCAAGCTTGTTTTGGCGGGTCTCTTGCCGCCGGACTCGGCTCCGGCCTCCGCTCCTTCGGGGGTAACCGTTACCACGGTTATTCCCTCTCCGGCTCCCCCTCCTCCTCCTGGGACTCAACCTCCCGTTTCTGGTTCGGAGGAGAGGGACGCTAGGAAGAAGGACCGGAGGGAGAAGCACCATAAGCGGCGGGCCGAGACCTCTGTTTCGGCCCCGCCAGCCAAGCGGGCTTCTCCCCCGGCCTCCTTGTCTGCTGGCTCTCCCCCACCTCGGCTCCGGTCTCCAGTGTGTTTTTCACCGGGACCTGAGGAGGAGGAGACCCGATCTCCGTCGAGGCTATCGAGGAGGCACTCAAGGCCTACCTCGGTAGCCTCGTCGAGATCAACTTATAGCCTGTCGGACGCTGATCTGGACCGGATGATGAGAAGGTTCATCCAGGCCCAGATGCAGATGGGAGTGCTCTTGCCTCCCCCCCCTCTGGGGGGAGCTCGACCCCTTTTTCAAGCCAATTGCTCCTTCTCCGACCCGCTACCGGGTTCGGAGCAGTTGGAGCCGAGCAGCCGGAGCCGGGGTGGGTCGGCGCCGATAGTACTTGGTACTTCGGATCCGACCCTGCCCTCGAGTGCATCGGATCCGACCTCTCGGAGCCTGGATCCGAGCCTCGGATCCGGGGGGATCAGTGCTCCTTCGGCGCCATCTGTGTCGGAGCGCACTGTCCCTTCGGATCCGGCGCCGGCGCTGGCTCCGATCCACTCTTCGGATCCGAGGGGGAGCCGATTGTCGGATCCTTTGGTCGAGGTCGGCTCACCTTCGGCTTTTGATGTAGTGGAGAGGGCCCTGTTGAGGGTCTCCGGACCCCCGGCACTTGTTTCGGCTCCGTCCCGCGCTCCCTCTGCACTGGGTCAGGCTTCCACCATCTGGCCCTTGGGACAGCCCGCTTCTGTGCCCCAAGCTGTTCCCCTGGAACAGGTTGCTGCTTGTGAGGAGTCCTCTGACAGCCCCCCCCAGAGGATGTTCCTCGCAAGCATACGTGCAAAAGGAGACACATTGACTCCCCCGAGTCTCTCACGGAAGACACGGATTTGGAGGAAGGGGTAGGCTCCCCACGGTCACCCGAGGATGTCCCATTTGGAGACATCATGGAAATGCTCCGCATAAGGGGGGGGGTCTGCCCCCAAGTCTTCCTCGGACGAGTCCGTGTTCTTGGAGGCATTTGAAGCGGGCCCGTCTACCTCTTGGGTGTCCCCTCCTGCCGACCCCCTGGTGGACCTCATTACCACCAGGGCGTGGAAGGAACCGGACACCGTGGAGCCAATCCCTAAGAGGCCCGACCGGATCCTCAGTCCTCCGGCTGACCGTGCCCATTGGAGTAAGGGGCCTCCGGTAGATGCCATGTTGACGGCGGCAGCCACTAAGAGGGAACTTGCTCAGGAGAGTCCCTCAGTCCATCCCCCGAGCAAGGAGTCTCGGATGATGGACCGCTTGGGGAAGCGGATGTTTCGTTCAGCGACCTTCTCGGTAAGGGCGCTGAACTACCTGGCACACGTAATTAGGATGCAGCGTGATCTTATTAAAGAATACGCTGCATCTCCCCCAGAGTCCATGTCGGAGGAGGACAAAGTGCTGCACTCCACCCGCATGGCTACTCTTAGATCAGTTACCAATACCTCTATGCGGCTACTCTCCCATGCTACGGAAGGCGCTGCTAGAGCCGCAGGGGCAGGTCTAGTCACTAGATGTCAGGCCTGGCTCCGTCATTGCGATTTCTCAGAGCCCTTCAAAGCGTCATTTGTGAACGCCCCCTTTGATGGTTCTACCGTCTTTGGCAAAACCGTTCGCGACACTTTGACCCAGAGCGAGAAGGACGGGAAGACGCTGTCTGCCGTCGGAATCCGCTTCTCTGCACCCCAGAGGCCCTATTCTAGGAACCAAAAGGGTCAGAAGAAGATGTGGTTCCGGAAGTCGCAGCAATCCCAGCCTGCTCCGGACAACCAGTCCTTCCGTGGCAGAGGAGGACAGGGAGGATGCCACCCTAGAGGCAGAGGGGCTCCCAGGAACTTCGGGTCCAGAGAACCCTTCTCTGAACGGCCTGCGCAGCAACTCTGAGGGGTTGCCCGGCTGCTCCACTCTGGAGGCAGTCGGGGGATGTTTTTTGGGGCACCTAGCGGCATGGGAGTCCATAACATCAGACCGCTGGGTTCTCCAGATCATATCCAGAGGATACCGCATCCCATTTCGTCACTTACCAAAATTGAAGTCCCTCCCAGACGTTCCACCCGGTCAACGGGAGGCCGCTTTGGCAGAAATTGGCCATCTGCTAAAGAAAAGAGCCAGCCAGCCCGGCCCGCCAGCCCAGATCGGATGAGGGTCCTACTCCAGGTTTTGTTAGTGCCAAAGAAGACGGGGATCTAAGACCAATTTTAGACCTTTCTCTCTTGAACCTGGCAGTTCCCAAGGAGAAGTTCCGAATGGTCACTCTGCAATCTATTCTCCCCCTTCTGGGAGAAAATCACTGGATGTGTTCCATAGACCTCAAAGATGCGTACTACCACATTCTAATGGGCAGGCGCTCCAGGAGGTTTCTCCGCTTCGGCTGGGAGCCAGTCACTACCAGTTCGGGTCCTTCCCTTTGGTCTCACCACAGCCCCAGGGTGTTCACCAAAGTATTAGCAGTGGTAGCGGCCCACCTGAGGCTTCAGGGGTGCAGGTCTTTCCCTACCTGGACGACTGGCTCCTTACCGCCCCAACAAGGCATCTACTACTATTGGCGCGAGACTCCTTTCTCCATCTTGCTCCCAGTCTGGGCATCACTATAAACACAAAGAAATCCAACCTAGCACCCACACAGCTCTTAGATTTTATAGGGGCCAGGTTAGACACAAGGAGCTTGAAAGCCTTCCTCACTGCGGACAGAGTTCAAAATCTGCAGCTCCAGGTGCGGGCCATTCTCCACTCAAGTTCAGTTCCAGTGGAGTTGGTCCTGAGGGCTCTAGGGTCCATGGCGTCTGCTATAGCACTTCTTCCTCTCGCCAGGCTCAATATGCGCATCCTCCAGTGGACTCTCTTAGTACAGTGGTCGTACCTTGCTCTTCCTATGCATCATCCCATTGCGATCAGCAAGGCTTGCAAGCGGTCCCTCCTGTGGTGGCTTCACTCCCCAGATCTCCACGGAGGCCACCCATTTTGTGCTTCTCCCCCTCTCACCACGGTGACCACGGACGCCTCCCGCCTCGGGTGGGGGGGGGGGGCATTTTGCAGGCCGGACCGTCCAAGGCACGTGAAACGATTCAGAGACCTTACTGCATATCAACGTTCTAGAGATGAGAGCAGTGCTCTTAGCGTTGCTAGCACTTCAGGACTTTCTTCCCTTGGGAACAATTGCGATTCAATCGGACAACATGTCGGTTGTCTGGTATATCAACAAGCAAGGAGGAACCAGGTCTTACCCTCTTTGTCGAGAAGCCATGAGAGTTTGGGAATGGGCAATCTCCACCAACCGCTTTCTAATAGCAACGCACATTCCGGCTCGGTCCAACATCCTGGCGGACAAGCTCAGTCGCACCATTCTGACCCCTTACGAGTGGTCTCTCAATACTCAAGTAGCGGAACGCATATTCGCACGGTGGGGAACTCCTTCATGCGATCTTTTTGCCTCTCCCTCAAACACCAAGTGCGACAGTTTTTTCGCTCTGATACCTACTCCAGGAGGTTCCCCAAGAGACGCTCTGGTGCATGCTTGGCCACCCGGTCTTCTGTATGCTTATCCCCTTGCCTCTGATGCTCCAAGTTCTTCAGAAAGCCTCTCGGTGGGTTGCAGAATGATTCTCATTGCTCCGTTTGGCCTCGACAGATCTGGTTCCCCTTCCTAAGGTCTCACTCGGTGAATCCCCCTTGGATTCTAGATCCCATTCCGGATCTGATATCTCATCCATCCTACCTATCTCCTCCGAACCTGGACAACCTGAAGCTGACCGCTTGGCTGCTCCAGTTCCACTCTTGATCAGGACTCCCGGTATTTCGTCCCCTGTTAAGGTGATCCTGGTGGCAGCTCATAAACCGTCCACTAGGAAAGTCTACTGTAGCAAGTGGAAACGGTTTTCTTTGTGGGCGGAGCGGCAAGGCCTGAACCCCTTCACAGTTCCTCTCCCTTTAGTGCTTGATTTCTTAACCACTCTTTTTAACGATGGTGCCAGCAGTACCACAGTCAAAGTACAACTTGCGGCAATTTTCACATTATCACATTGGTCATGACTCCAGTCCACTCATGTCGGCCAAGTTGTGTAAAATTTTCCTTAAAGGTACTTTCCTTCTCAGGCCCCCTGTAAAACAAGCGGTTCCTCTCTGGGACCTTTCCTTAGTTCTCCAGGCCTTGACCGCCCCCCCCCCTTCGAACCGGCGGCTACGGTAGATCTCAAGTTCTTGTCGTTCAAGACTGCCTTCTTAGTAGCCATTACTTCGGCCAAGAGAGTTTCAGAGCTCCAAGCACTTTCATCTGGACCGTGTTTACCTCAGGACCAACCCGTCCTTTCTTCCTAAAGTAGCTTCTGAAGCAAACATTAATCAATCCATTAACCTCCCTGTTTTCTTTCCTAAATATGAAAACAAAGGTGAATACAAGCTTCACTCCTTAGATGTTCACAGGCAACTTAGATTTTATCTAAACAGAATGGCTGGTCATAGGCAATCTGACCAGTTGTTCATTTCCTTTGCTAAATTTAATTTGGGCAAGCCAATTTCTAAAGTCTCTCTGTCTCGCTGGATTTCACAATGTATCTTATTGGCTTATCAAGCTTCAGGAAGGCCCGCACCGGAGGGTGTACATGCCCATTCAACCCGGTCAGTCTCTACCTCGGCAGCCTTTAAGGCTAGGATTCCTCTAGATGATATTTGTGCAGCAGCCACGTGGGCTTCATCTCATACTTTTATTTCCCACTACAAGTTGGATCTTGCATCTAGGGGTAGAGCATCATTTGGCTCCGCGGTGCTCCGGAATATCCTTCCATGATGGAGCCCAAGATTCAGGTAGCTGGGGACTCTGTCCCACAGGTTGCAGACAAATGAATCTCCTACTTCAGATTTAGAAGTTATGTACTCACCATAACGTTCCATCTGAGTAGGTGTATTCATTTGTCTGCAACCATCCCGCCCTCCTATCCCCCTGGCCTTTCAGTTTCCTGCATATGGTGTGTTACCCTTTTCAGGGTGTTCTTGCTGTTGGCAAACTCGATCTGAGGTCATGAGGGTAGAGCAGGGCATTATAGGTGAGGGGAGGAGCTGAGAGCTTGGATCCATAGCTGGTAAACCATGCTGGTTCGGATCCGATATCGGATCCATAACCCACAGGTTGCAGACAAATGAATACACCTACTCAGATGGAACGTTATGGTGAGTACATAACTTCTAATTATTTCTCTCATAATGCCCACCCTGGAAGACATTGCTGGTCTTAGTTAATGGGCTGTCTGTTAAATTGTTTTCTATTTGTGTTATTACTAATGACTTTTTATGTCTTTGTCAAAATAATTCATTCACCTAATGTTTCAGACTTGCTGTAGCTTATGTGATTGTTGGAGGAAGTATTTTGTGCAAGCCCACATAAATGTGCCCTGTAATTACAGCCACTTCTTGACTGAGCACGCTTCATATGCTTCATTGAAAAAAATGAATGAAAAAAAAAAACGAATCAGTGTAAACATATCAACCCTTCTTCCCAGGCATCTCACCTGCCCCTAACTTTTTTTTTTTTTGTTCCTCAGAAGTGTTTGGTTTCTGGTAAATCACAGTAGATACTGTCAGTGAATGAAGCCAGACATAGTTTCATATTTCTTCTTGTCCAGCAAATGTAGTTTAAAGATTAACCATTATTTTAGGTTGCCCCCATACTGTTGGCTTTATCCATAATTCTGGAGCAAAGATGAAGTATACACTCAGCTGCTCACTTGCATGCTCTGTTGCTTGTTCTGTTTTTCTCATTTTTTGTCTCTTATAAACACACCTGTGCATCCTTGCAGACTCGCATTATTTTTCTTTTGCTTACTTTTTTGTACACTTGATACAGCAAAGCTATATTTAGCAAGCATATGAACTGGCAGCTGTTTGCTTTTTTCTATAACGTGCTACCATGAAGCGGCAGACTTGTTTTTTTACTGGATGATGTCATTGCATTAACACCCAGTTCAAGGATGTTCATCCTCCAGTGGGGTGACTTTTTATATTTAGCTGCTTGTCTAAGCAAACAATAATGCCTGACAGGGTGTGTGTTAATGTGTAATTAATGTCCACTCAGGGGTATTGCGAAACCCGACGCCGCAGGCGGAGGGTCTCTACACCCCTGGAAGGGCATTGGGCTCTCTGTAAAGCTGTTGGGTTTTACTTCTATTTTGGATGTAAAGTAGTGCCTCTGCCTAATGTTTCTAAGTTGCAGTTTTATATGTAAATGGTGTTAGACGAAGCATTTTACATCCAATATATATATAATTTTTAAAAGATGTCTAGGTATTTGCTTTATTTTTTGGTGCCCTTGCTACTAAAATGGTTTTTGCCAGTCATTTGGGGATTGAAGGCATTAAATAATGATATACATTTGAATTTCAGACTTTATTTTTCTCAGAAAACTCATGTTAACACAAATCCTGTTTAACTTCTATTTATTTATTTAAAAGCTGTTTCTATTTTGGAGCCTATGTTCACCCTTTATTTCAAGGGTTTATCCACATTTCTGGAAATAAAAGGTGGAGAGATGCACAAGCCTGTTATCTGCTGCTGCCAGTACGGTCTCTCCCTCTGTCACACAGACACTGCCCTCCCCACACACACCATTGCCCTTCAGAAAATGCATGCTAGCACAAGCCCTATTGCAGCCACTTTTGTGATTTTTTTTTTTTTTTTTTAACAGGCATATGATCCTGTTTTGAGCTGTTACTGCCCCTTTATTTTACCTTTTATTGATTTATCGAAGAGAGGTATGTAAACTTCTTGACTGTTACTGTTGCCAGTGTTGGATCGCTCTCAGTCTTCACGCTCTCACTCACACACACCTCTCTTTCATGCACGGGTTCACAAATCTTGAGGCAATGTAGAAATTGCCTCATGTACACAGACAACCCTCTCCTCCTACCACCCAACACTACAACCTGTGAGAGATGCACTTATCTAGCCAAACTGGAGGTAAAGCTCTCTCCAACCAAGACTGAACTGGAGGTAAAGCTCTCTCCAACCAAGACTGAACTTGACCGTCAAGAGGAGACTGTAAACCTTTGCACCACACCACACTCATCACATAGTCTCACTAAATCTAAACCACCAAAATCCACACATAGTAACACAAAAACATTCATAGAGGCTCTAAATAATAATCTGTCTAAGCAACAGAAACCTCCAAAGCAGAAACACAAGCAACCTTCATCCCCCAACACAACCCAAATGACGCATAGCCCACAGACTAGTCCAAACAACGTCCTATGCACGGGGGAATGCACGGCCACACCAATAGCTGCACAAACAAAAAATGGCCAGCAAAAAGCAGACACGGATGCTGAAACAAGTGAGAAGTCCTTTAATTCCAAAAATACCCAGACCGGTTTCGGCAGGAATTGCCTTCAGTGTAGGCCATAAAGCCATATAACATTCACAAAGCCTAAAGACTAAAGAGATTCGGCATGTCACCGCAAAATGAACTGTCATAAGATAAATGTGGACAAAAGTGAATTAAATAATAAAATACGCAGGTAAATGTTGATAAAAAAATATTAATATGATCCAGTGACTGTTATGGGAGGTATTACAAACCAGATAGTGATGAGTAATAATGAATATCAATCTATCAAAACAAATATAAAAAAGAGGATAAAACTATAGAAGTGACTGGCATATGTATGATATATAAGCATAAAGTAATGTGCAGTGTTGGGTCCCCCCCAGAAAATGTATGTAAACTTGTAGAAGTACAAGTTTACATACATTTTTTTTGGGGAACCCAACACTGCACATTACTTTATGCTTATATATCATACATATTTGGCTTTATGGCATACATTGTTTTTTTTAGATTAATTAGTTGACATTAATATTCATGACTTTTGTATATTCTGTCTGCCTATTGGATTATTTTTTGTATATATTAAACATTTATAACAGGGCATCATATGTCTGTCCTACACTGAAGAAGGCAATTCCTGCCGAAACCGGTCTGGGTATTTTTGGAATTAAAGGACTTCTCACTTGTTTCAGCATCCGTGTTTGCTTTTTGCTGGCCATTTTTTGTTTGCATAGCCCACAGACTCAGTGTGCCACTCAACCACAGCCAATAAGGCAAAACAACGTACCCAACACACTAGTCATAGGTGACTCTATATTCAGGCACACTGATGTCCCACTCACCAGGCTAAACAAGGAGACAGTTACCGTCAGCTGCCTGTTGTGTGCTAGGATCCGCCACATAACCCACGCACTCAGGTCGCTCCACAACAGGTACAAATATGACTCTGTCATTGTCCATGTTGGTGTGAATGACCTGAGATGTACCTCCCTGGACTATATGAAAAGAGACATGGAAGAGTTCTCCGATTTTGTAACCCAGGCAGGTATGACCCTAGCCCTGGGTAGCATTCTGCCATCACCCAGAATGATACCGCAGTGCAAGGACAAAATGATTGACTTCAACAATTGGCTAAGCCTCTGATGTCATTCTAAGGGGATCCCTGTCTGCTTGGGATGACATGGTCGACAGACCACGATGCTTTGCCAGAGATGGCCTGCACCTGTCACCCCTGGGATTCCTTTCATTTGACTTTTCACGTTCAAATGATTTTCTGTCAGGAGGTTTACCAACTCTCACTGGCTTCACTACCTGTTTTGCAGGCTTCATTTTTTGGCTGGACAGTGAAGCAGTTAACAATCTCCTAAGTTCTTCTTTCCCCATCTGCAAAGTAATAAATTCACTAGGGAGTCTTTGGGTACCAGACCAGTTCTTTCATTGTCTCAGCTGCCGATGGATGACTATCTCTTCTGTGGTTGGACTTGGTCCTTTCGACTGCTGATTGATGTTTCTTAGTCTCTCTGGTGTAACTTCTCGGAAGCCTCAAAGGACTGGGAGTTAAACATGTCCTTTGTTGCTATAGGATGGTCCTCTCTGGGTAAGGGATAATGACTGTTGAGAGTCTGGAGATGGCATGGGGAGAGAAGCTGGTGAAAATTTATTGCGCAGCTGGGCTAGTATGCCTGGGATAGTGCCCCTGCAATGGGTCTGTCTCTTTTCAGGGAGACTCCCAGGAAAATAAAAAGAACGTGACTTCTCCTGTTTCTGTTAAAATGGGCATTGTCAAATTGCAGGGAATTGCTAAGGAAATGATTTCTACTTTTAAAATTTCAAAATTGTGTTCTTCACTTACTTAAAATAGAAATGATTAAATGGGGCTCAGGGGGAGTGTTTTTCTTCAGTGATTTCTTCACAAGCTGAATACTCTGATTCTGAGGAAAGTGGTGCTTCAGATTTCCCACAGAAGAGCTATAATTTTCTGAGACCTTAGCTAAGATGAAAGAGGTATTTTAGTGGGAACATTTATTAAATCCATATTTCACAGCAAAATTATTATGATTTGCTGTAGGTGGATATCCCACAGATTGCAGCTGTCCCTTCTGTTTTATCAGCTTTAGAGGATGTTAACAGCTCATAGGGCAGCCATGGTGGTGCAGTGGTTAGCACTGTTGCCTCACAGCAAGAGGTTCTCTGGTTCGATCCTTGGCTGGGGTGCCTTCTGTGCGGAGTCTGCATGTCCTTCCTGTGGTCGAGTGGGTTTCCTCCAGGTGCTCTGGTTTCCTCCCACATCCCAAAGACATGCTGAAGGTGGATTGGACACTCTCTCTAAATTGGCCCTAGGTGTGAGTGTGTGCATGTGTGTGCCTTCTGTGGAAGGTTAGGCGCCGGGCTGGCAACTCAACACTGTAAAACTCCACTGCCAATCACGAGCAGGCAGGTGATCCGCTGTGGCGACCCCTAACCGGGAAAAGCCAGAAGAAGAAGAGGATGTTAACAGCTCATAGTATGTTTGACAGTTAGCCCCCACTCTCGAAAAGCCTGGTACATTATAAACCTCAGACTCTGAAATATCTGATAATCCTAAAGTAGACCCTGTAGTTCTTTCCAAAATGTCTGATAATCCTAAAGTAGACCCTGTAGTTCTTTCCAAAATGTCTGCTGCTTAAGAGATCACTAATGGTAACAGGTTTTCCTCTGACATGCCGATCTTCTTTTGCTAAGTTTAATAACTAACTTTCTAATTCAGCACCCTTTTTCAAAAAGCAGTTTAAGAAGCTAAGTGCTAACAAACAAGATTTTAAAAGCAATAGTAAGGAGGCTCCAAAAAGGAAAGGAAAGCCTCCCAGAATCAAGGACCAGTTGTCTATTCAGGCTCCCACTCCTTCCACCTTGGCAGTCTTCCCACAGTATAGGTCTGCATCTTCCCCAAATGGCATTAGATTATATGCATTAGATTATATGAAACAAATGGGTTCTGAAAGTCCTCTAACAGGGGTACAGTTGTTATTAGGAGTCCCTACCTCCATTATAGGGGATTCCTCCTCATCTTGCAAAGCAAAGATCCCTGTTTCCCCCCGCTTTGGTACTGTTGTTGTCTCAGCCTAGTGCTGTCAGATCAATCGGGCAAAGGGATTTATTCAGCAGACCCAGTCCTAGGACTAGCCTGTCTCCATCTTTTTGTCAGGGTGTTAAAGTTCAAAATGTTACCCCTTTAAAACCTGTTCCCTCTCATTTTGGTACACAGCTTCCTAGTAACGTTGGACATAGATGTTTACCATCACACTCCTGTTGTCAAATATTTAATGTGTTTCTTAATGTAAGCCAGATACAGAAAATCTTCTCACTTTGGTCTATCTATTGCACTAAGGCTGTTTTTCAAATCTTCTTGCCTGGGTCTGGTAATTGCTTACTGCAGACTTCCAAGCATTCACATCTTGCCGTTTTTGGACAATTGTCTTATATTTGCAGGTTATTTTAACAATTGTCAAGCTTCTCTGACATGTCAAATTCCTGCTCAGTATTTTGTTTCAAGAGTATTTACAAAAAATAATCCCTTCTAATAGAGTAGTTTTTCTGGAATATCTCCTTGATGCTTCCCTAGAAAGACTTTTCCACTGTACAAAGAAATCTTCTTGAGCTTTTCCAACCAAACTCTGGCATAGGCTAAGGAATTTCTCAGTGTTCTGGGTTTCACACTTTCTTTGATTATTATGATTTGTAAGCCAGACTTAACCTGAAAGAAATTCATTAGTACCTCCATTTAATGTAGCCTGAGCATTGGTGCCCCTTTACTTCCCATTTCACAAACCCCAGCATTGGAATTATGTGGTGGGCGGACCAGTTCTTTCAACCTTGGTCTTCCCTGTACCTCCTCCGTCTGCTATAACAGGTGCTTCAGACTTTCCTGAGAGGGGTTGTTAAAAGAAGAGGCAAGGTCAGTGGAACTAGAGGACAGACCAAAGCACATCAGTGTCAGAGATGCTGGAAGTTAGCAGTGCTTTGAAAGCCATAAATCATCTCTTGTCTTCGGGACTTCAAGTTATCATAGACAACACCACAGTGATATACATATACAAGGGGGTACCAGATCTTTGCCCACTTTGCAGACTTGCTATAATAGCCTGGAAGGTGGCAACTCAGCTTATCTTGACTCTTCAGGCCACATATATTCAACGTATTGTAGTAGACAAACTGAGCAAGACCAGGACAGACATCCATGAATCGAAATTGTATCTGGTAGTCTTCTAGGAATTGATCCAACTGTGAGCCACACCTCAAATAGATCTGTTTGCCTCCTCCGAAAATAGACTTAAAGAAATTGTGCTCCAGGATTCCTTGTAAACAGAACTGTAATACAGATGCCTTCTCAAACTCGTGGATGGGAATATTTCTGTATACTTTTTGACCTTTTCCACTGATATTGAGGATTCTTCTAAAAAATCCAGGGGAACTTTCCAAAGATAGTAGTGGAGATTCCCTGGCCTAGGCAGTAGTGGTTCTCATTCTGGCCAAGAACAATTACCATAAACTTTGTCACAGATATAATTTGCCTACACTATACGGGGGATTGTCTGATCACACCCCAACCTCAGCCCTCCCCTTTCTACCTGTCCTCAAGTCAAACAGAAAACAGGTGGCTTCTCCCTGTTATTTTAATTTTGTGTTTGAAAAACTAATGCTTCTTTCTTTTGAAGAAGCTACTCATGCTGATTTGAGGTTCATAACCAGGAAAGCTATATTACTCTTCTGAGTATCTGAGTTGCAAGCTCTTATGGTGAGTCAACCTTGCCTCATTTTTTCACAAGGCAGTGTTTCTTTGTGAACAAATCCTCCATTTATGTCTAAAGTAGTTTCAGACTTGACTTTACGCACTCTATTAATCTCCCAGTATTTTTCCAGAACCTAAAAACTAGGGAGAAATGATCCTTCATAGTATGGATGTTTACAGACAGTTCATTTACTACTTATACAGAAGTAAATCTTTCATGAAAGCTGATTAGCTGTTTCTTTGAAGGCAAGGATAAATGGGTAACTAGTGTCAACGCAGACAGTTTCTAGATGGTTGTCTTCTAGCAGGTCACTTCCGGGTAACGTTTGGGCCTACTCTACCACGGTTTTTTATGTGCCTTTCTGCAAAGGTGTGCACTTGAAGCATTATAGAGGCAGCATCTTGGTCCTCTGTACACACCATTACAAAAGATTACAGCCTGGATTTTGTTTCCAGGTCAAGAACTATCTTTAAGACTATTCTCTAGGGCATTCCAGATTCTTGAACTTGTCTTCCTTCCTTTATGTTCCTAAACTTTGTTATTCTACCCATTTTTATATTAAGATACATCAGCGGTAATCTGAAGTAGTGCAGTTGTGTAAGTAAACATTGTAACAGTAGATGTTCTAATAGGTCACTGTTACAGTAACAGTCCTGTCCAACCCCCCCCCCACGTGTCGTTAATATGTGGATGTATATAACTTTAACATATTTTTTGTATTGCTTTTCCTTTCCTAGCATTTTACCTTTCAGGGCTATAGCCTCCCTTCTCAAGGCAAAATGCTCTGAAGCTTTTGATGCTCAAACTGCTTTTTTGTGTGTGTCTGCTCAAGCCCCTAATAAGGGAGCATGGTAGGCACCCTCAAGCTTTGAAAAGCTGACCATGTACTGGGCAGGATATAACCCAATTAGCTTAGGCTACTGTGTCAGTGATGTACTAGAACATCTACTGTTACGGTATGTTTACTTAACACAGCTGTACTTTTTTCTTCAACTTCCTGCTATCCTTTTACATTTAAGTGCTTGTAGACAAAGGACATGCATTTCCAGCTATGTTTATCATCATGGAAAGTATCCTGAGGGAAAGGAGCTTAAAAGAGTATGGTTTTTATTTTTCATGTGTTTGTTTTTTGATCACTCTCTTTTGAACTATAAGCTGAAGAACTGGTCAGTGTTCCCTGCATATGTAATTATAGTTCAAATTCTTGCTTTTGTTAAAAATGCAGCGTATGTGTGTATACATATAAAAATAATGTGTGTGTGTGTATATTTATATATGTACAACTGTATATTTGTGTGTGTGTATATATGTATGTATGTGTGTGTATATGTATGTATATATGTATGTATGTGTGTGTATATGTATATATATATATATATATGTGTGTGTGTGTGTGGTGTGTATATATGTGTATGATACAAGTATAAACACTATACATGAAAATAAGCCTTGCAAAGCAAATGTGCTCCAAAACAGACAAGTGCAGATTTTCAGTGTAGTACACTTTGAAGCTTAGGTGTTAAAAACATTTGTACTGTTACCTGTAAACTGTAAAATTTTGTAGTCAATTTGATAGTTACCATCAAGAAAGCCTGCGAGTTTGCCCTAGTTCTGCAGTAATACACTGACTTGCCTTTTTTCAGTGTAGGGTAAATATAAGCCCCAGAAAGACAGAAACTTGCCACATTTATTGCTTCTCTGTTCTCATAAGCTTGGTAAATGATTTTTCCGACCTGCCTTTCTGCTGTGTCCTCATAATGTAATATTGCCAGATAAAGACCAAGTACAGTCCAATGAAAGTTTTAAAGGAAATGTAGAAGAATCCATTGCAAATATCTGAATGCAGAAGGATTGCCATCCTGAAATTAGTTCCTCCAGTTTCACTGCATTACTAAAGTGTAAATAGAAACTGTTTTCCACGAGTTTGTCGTTCATACAATAGGCTACTGGAGCTTGCCTGTAATTATTTGTAGGGGAAATGATAAAATGTTGCATGCCAGTACATTTCCTGTTGGTCCAAAATTCCAGACTTGCTGGATTGTCTGTATGCCTTTGACATTAGACCTACCATCTCCTTACTATTTTATTTCGTAACATCTACAGAAGGCTGGGCAAAGCTTGGGAGATGGTGGATAATGGTTTTAGAGATTGGTATGTGGGGAGCAGATCCCGATATTAGGAGGTGCAGGGGAATGTCATCCCCTGAAAATCAAACATTGTTTAATGCCTGTATTATTTTATGATTCTATTATGTTTTAGATATAACACTTGCAGTATTTTGAATCTAGGTAGATTATGCAGGATTCTGTTTTCATTATTAACCTCATTTAAAGCTTGTTCTTTCCAAGCATTTCTTTTGCTCCCATCCTGTAGGATCATATGACAGAGCATTGGGGACGTAACAGTGTTATATAATTAAGAAGAATCAAAGTTCACCATTTACTTGAGGATTTACAGCTTGGTTCTCTGTGTTTGTGTGAGATTTCTATCTGTGCTATGGGGGATGATCATCCTGCTTGTATGTGTAATGCTTTAACAAAGAGGCAAAAGGTCTACAAGTGCATGAGATAAAGGCTGCATCTCACATAGGTTGCATGAATTTGTACGATTAAGTTTAAATTGCAAAACTCATACTTGCAGTCTGTAGTAATAGTTGGGGGAAAGGCAACAGAGTGTAGCAATCATGCATTCTATTAGTAGCTAGTCAAATTAAATGAGCATGTGTATTACACTCCTAGATTCAGCACCAGTTTGTCTGTGCTTTTGTGCTCTTTGCCTGGAAGTGAGGTCTGTACACCATTTAATGGTTTATGTGTTCCAGAGTATAGAGAGTTTTACACTTAATGTCTGGTAATTGTCAACTAATTTTGAAACATGACTGTCAGTATTAACAAATACACTATTGTGCCCTTCATGTTTAACTTGAATATCACAAAAAGTGATGGATCTTTATTGCTATCAACGTAAAATCTTTCTGACAAGAAAGGATAAATAAATAACTTCAGTAATAATGGGAAAGCCTACCTTTAATATCACTGTAACACTGAGAAGCAGATCAGTATATTTGAAAGTATTGCTTTGAATTTGCTTGGTATTTCACAGTAAAGTTTACTCCTGTGGCAAAGTTAGTCTTACCAATGAAGGTGCATGCCCGGTTGCCTTTGGATTTCATACTAGTTTTTATTTTCAGATATTGAAGTAATTTAATCATTGGTTCAGAATTACTTCAGGCTGTGGGAAACTAGGCTGCCATTGACTTCAACCACACCTATATACTTCTGTTCCCTCAAAGTATCATCTGTCTGTCATTTAAAGCTCTTGCCTTAGACAAATGTAGAGAGCATTAGCAGTTATTCCACTTTTTGCTGCTGTTCCCTGTGACCAGAATCCTTCTTCCCATATGTCCTCTTGGCCTCTTCATTCCCCTAGATGTGAGACTTTTTTATGGTTCAATTCCACTGAGTCAATGGTCTGTAGTAGGTGATCTTAATCTTCTTTTCCTGCAACTTTTAATGATTTACTGTGTTTTGCAGGTTTTGGCCCAGGTAGTGTCTGAAAAGGATTTTTGGACCAGTTCATTTACTAGTTAACATGTAACGATTGTTTCAAGCTTGTGTTTGTGAAGGTAAATATTGACCTTTTACTTGCTGGGGAGCCTTAAGGTGTTAATACTTTTACTGTTTGTTTGTATTGGGTTATTTTAAGAATGAATACTGCTGTTTGAAGTACTTTAGATAGCCGAGTGTTGAATTTTCATCTGACTGTCATTAGGTCAGTAGACAATGAAAGCTCATGATGTACTCAAGTGTAAGGTTGCACAAATTTGGGAAAGGGACTGGTTTCCCTGATGTGCAAAATTACAACTTGTATCCTGCTAATTTTGTTTTTCTACCATTTAGGTTTCTGGCCACTGACCTAATGGCATTCACTAGGTGAATGGCCAGTGTTTGTCAAGCTGACTCTATGAATGTAACTTGAAGTGGATACCGACTTGTGTATCTTTACCGTTGCTGTGTTAAAAAAAAAATCTGAATGTCCAATTATTTGTTTCACAGAAATCTATATCTGTCAAGCAAAAAATTGTTGTCTTGTACTAAAGAACTGTCATTTTTGACTATGCTTCCAGTGTACCCAGATTTTTGAGTTATAATACGTGTGCATTACTGCTTGTATGCTGACTTACTGATGTTTGATAATTATTATCCAACTGGAATGGCTGCTGTAATATAACCATCTGTGTGTTCCATCAGAGATCTTTGCAGAAGAAATGTGATTATACATCTATAGATCACCAAAGCGTATTGGTATTTTGTACTTTATCAAATAATTTAGCAAATTACTTTAAATATATTGGCATCAGCCTGTAAACATTCCCGTCTTTCAGCTTTCATATTGACTATGCATAAAAAAAAAAAAAAAAAACTGATGCACACCTTAAGTTGCCTATAAAGCCAGTAGGTTTCTTCTGTATTCAGAATCACATGGAGCTGTTGCCAAATGTTTTGATAGTTAAGTCTAAAGATGCTGTATTGCTTTTTGTCTTAAGCTTATTCTGTAGTACTTGCTGTCTGTAAATTACTTTTTCAGGCAAAGCTAATTGCCTACCTTTCAGACAGAGGTTTGTGTTGCCATCCTGATTCACAGGTTGCTGTATGAAGAACATTGTCTCCTAACTTTTTACCAGTAAAATCTCTGTGGCTTCTTGCCACTACTATTGCAATCACATATTTATGCAATATTCTGCTGTCCTTTTCTTTCTTCCTCACAAATTGGTTTGGATTTGGATTTGAACCTTGGATGCAATGCAGCCACATACACTAGATTTTGGATACAGCTATCTCTCCTCCTCCTACCCATAATGTCCTATTCCATCCCCCAACCTCAAATCTTGTTTGCCGCTTTGAAGATAGAGGAAGGCTGCCAGCCTAGCCAAATAGAATTTTGTAGATAATTCTGTCATTTGTAAATATTAATATAAGCCACGGGCTTGTTCTCTTAAATGGGGAAAAAATGGTGTTAAATGTGGAACTGCAAAAATGTAACAACAGTGCACTCTGCTGCATCAAAGCTGACAAGTCAGTTTGATGTCAAAACTTGGAGCTGATATGTCTGGATGAAGGAATTATGCCTTTTGTTTTGAGGCCAGAGTTAATGGCTAGAATTTGCATGCATAATTTCTTTTATTGCTCTGGTCCTTGACCAGCTGCAAGATCAAAGGGACTATTAACCTCTGACAGTCTGTTCACCTGGGAACCAGAAAGAAATGATGTAATCTGAAATTAATCCATGGTACTGTTATCAATTTAAGGACAGAAAGAATTAGAGCATTAGAGCATTTGTCTTGAGAACATCCAACATCACCAGTACTGCCTGCATCTACATGCAAGTAGGATCTTACTCTAACCTTACTAATTCCTAGCTATTTCTAAGAGAACACTGTTTTTCTGTGATGTCGGAACTTTTCTGCGGTTTTATTTTAAACATGTCTCTGTGTTCTCTGAACTCTTGACTAGCACTGTGTAGTAAGAAGTATTATCTTGTGCTTTTATTATTCTTAAATATTTTTAAAGCTTTCAACTGTGGCTGTTTTTTGTAGAGATAATTTAAGCTCTAAGAGTAAATTGCATGTATATAGTGATACTGTACCAAGTCACTCCAAGTAAGTCTGGACTGTTTGGTTGCACTTACCATTTGGATAATAATATTGCATAGAATAATTGGATACCCTTTCATAAGGGCCTTTGAGTAGCTAATAAATATTAACTGGGTGGTGGCAGTGATTTCTACCATATAGTCTGGGTAAAAGGGGCACAGCTGGAGGACCTGTGCCAGCCTTCCCCAGGAATGTCTGTGTGGTTGTATAAACTATTATCTCAGTTTGTGTGCGTCAACTACTTGGGCAGGGACACAAAGCACTGGTTGGACAGAGAGGGTGCTGGAGGTTTTAGCTTGCCCACTAGGCTGAGATCTGGACCCTATAGCTGTGCCAGTTGGGAGTCTTATTGGGAACCTGGAGAGAAACTGACAGTGAGAAACTGACCAGACTGACTGATCTCTGTGTGCTTTTAAGGGGAAACTGTGCTTTACTGTGTGTGTATTTATTATCCTTTCCCTATATGGATGCCCTTCACTGGTGTTAATGGTGAGGATTGAGGCTTCTTGATTGTTGGACCAGTGCACGGGCTTCACAGCCGCCATCTGATTAGAAGTAGGTTCCACTCTTGAACATATGTAGGCCAGTTTTTTTCTTGTTATTGGTTCTAAAATCTCTCTAATTTCTCTTACAACCTCTCTCTTAGTTGTCGCTGGAGGTGGGTGTTTTTTTTTTTTTTGCTATATTTTAATCCATTTCTGCTATGTTGTTAGTAGCTTTCCTACTATTGTTCATACCTTTTATTACCTAGTTTGATATGTTACTCTCTTAAGTACCATAGTTGGTATTTTCATCATTTTCCTAAGGTCTTTTCCTTTTGGCAGTTTCCTTTTTCCTGTCCTTTTCTAGCATTAAACAACATATTTTGCTGTTGTTTAAACAGAATTTGTTCTTCCTTTCCTGCAACTATGGGTAGGATAAACCTACAGGTTTAAAATAAAAATGACTTCTTGTGGGCATAAGATCCCCCAGATGTTCTTCATGTTTAACTGTTGCAGTCATTGCATTTGGGTAATCTGCTGGCAGGTTGCCCTCAGTTGTCCTGATTAACAAAGTCTTGAGTCCTGCTTCGGTTGCTGTCCATTCTTCCATGATATCAGGTCGTCAGGGGTATAAAACATGCATCTGACACCATTACTTCAGTCTTTCTTGCCATGTGGTGCCCGAAGCAGAAGCAGTTCGCAAGTGCCATTCGGCCGACTCCTGAAATTTTCGTTTTCGAGTTTCAGAACCGAAGTCTTCAACTAAAGTTAAGTACTCCATTGGGGAAACTTTTTCTTGCTCCTTACCGATGTCAGTAAAAGTTAATAATTGCATTACTTGTGGAAAGCAAATACCTTACAAAGATTTTCATTCTTACTGTATTTCTTGCTTAGGCCCTGACCACGATGTACCTTGCTGTTGGTTTTGTGCTTTAATCAGCGCACTATCCGTCTGTATATTTTTGTGTCTCAATATTTCGGTTCTTGGTTTAATTATCCAGAAATGTCGTCTGTTAGCCATCCGACTACTGGGATTGTGAAAAAAATGTAAAGATAAAGACAGAGACAGGCTGCCGAGGTCCAAAGCTGCTGACGACTGTTCTAAGCCAGTCGCCAGTACTCAGTGAGGCGCTTTCGCAAGCCCCAGATACCCGCTACCTCTGATTCGCAGGTCTCTACTGAGACCCATTCAGAGTCTGGTATGCTGCGAGATGCTTCAACTGTGGAACCTGCGGATGTCTGTCCCTTGGATGGGTCCAGAGCCACTGTGCAGGCACCAGCTTCTGAGGGTGTATTCAGGCCTACAGACTTGCATATTAAACCAACGCCTCCTTCTTCATTTAGGCAAAAATATCGAACCATGCCTAAGAAACAAGTCATCCAGGCTGCATGCTCAGGCCTCTATGCCTAACTCTAATCAGGGGAAGCCAACCTCCCCCTTCTAAGAGACCTAGAACTGAAGTTGTTTATGAATCTTCTAAACAGGAGTCTGATTTTTCTGATTCTTCTGATGATCTGGATTTGCCCTTATCTACTTATGAGGATTATGATGCAGAGGACTCTATTCCCTCTGCTTCCCTCCAGAGGATTTTTCTTTTGGTGAGACCTTGCATACTCTAAGGGAGCATTACCACTGGGAAAGCCAGGATTTTTCTGATTAAAAAAAAGAGGCTTAGGGATTTTTTACTCCTGCCTCAGCATAGGCCTTTAGCTATACCTCCTGTACAAGACATTGTTGATGATGCCTTTTCAGAATCTAGTTTGGCCCCTGATTCTTTGCCTCCTGCTCCCAGAAAACCTGACAGATATTACAGGGCTCCTGATTCTCGCAAGTTCCTTTTTAAAAATCCTATTGCGGATCCAGAGACTATTTCACAGGGACCCAAGGGCATTAAGGCTTCTACTGCTAAAAATCCTACTCCCTCTGATAGAGACTCCAGGGCGCTGGATAGATGGGGTAAGAAAGTTTACACTTCTGCAAACTTGGCCATTAGGGCTTTAAACTGCCGGTTTCATATGTTAAAGTATCAACAACATGTTATTGGATTGCTTAAACAGAAATTGATGTTACTTCCTGACTGTGCTGAAAATAAAGAATTACAGGATTTAATGCATTCTGCTGAACAGGTTGGAAAACATACTTTGCAATGTAGATTTGATTCATTAGATTCCTCTTGCAGGGCTGCTGTTACTGGGTCTCTGCTCAGAAGGCATGCTTGGCATAAGGTCAAGGTTTGCCTGATCATGTTAAAGCTAAATTATTGGATGCTCCCTTAAATCTGGACCGCCTGTTTGCAACAAGGCTGAGGAAGTTCTTAAAAAGATGGAAGATAAAGCTAAATCTATGCAAACTGTTAAAGATTTCTTACAAGTTCAGCGACCTAGATTTAGTAGGCATTGGCCCTCTAAAAATTGGTCTTTTCCAGCCCCTTCCAGGTCTTCTCAAGCCAAACCCAGACACGGCAGAAACCCCAGGTTTCAGTCCCAAGGGACACACAAGACTAGGCAGTGGGGGGTTTCCGCATCCAAACCTTGGAGTAGTAAGACTCCCCCTGTGGAAAACTGTCTCAATTACTTGCTTTTAAAACTTCCAAGCACTTCCAGGCGGAAAGATTAGTCTACAGTCCAGAAACTTTACCCAGGACAAATGGGTTTTAAATATAGTGTCCCAAGGATACAGATTTCATTTCCACATGTTATCATCACCAAGCGGGTGGCCAGATCTACCCCAAAATCAGTGGGCAGAGGCCCAAAATCAAGTACTCTCTCTCTTAAACATGGGGGCTATTCAGTTGGTACCAGAAGAGGGAAAAGGAACAAGGTTTCTATTCGAGACTTTTTGTGGTACCCAGAAAAGGCAATACATGGCGTCCTATCCTGGACCTTTCTATTCTAAACACCTTTCTGGTGATTCCAAAATTCAAAATGCTGACTCTTCACCAGCTGCTTCCTATGCTAGGCAAGGATGCATGGTTGGCAACACTAGACTTAAAAGAAGCTTACCGGCAACACTAGACTTAAAAGAAGCTTACCTGCACATCCCTATTGGGGAGTCTTGCAGAAGATACCTATGCTTCAAAGCAGGCTACATGCACTCTCAGTTCTCTGCACTGCCCTTTGGCTTATCTACTGCGCCCAGGGTATTCACAAAGTGCCTAGCTCCAGTCATTGCATTTTGCTGGCAAAGAAATATTCAAATATACCCATACCTGTACGATTGTCTAATTCAGGCAGAAAGCAAGGACATTCTTTTGAATCATCTGGCCTTTGTTCAAAGGATACTGACTTGTTTGGGGTTCACCATAAACGAAAAGAAATCCCACCTGGTACCCTGTCAACAAATTATATTCCTGGGAGCAAGCTTGAATACAACTTCCCAGATGGCTTTCCTCACGCCAGAGAAACAGATTAATTTCACAACTTACTTCAAACAAGTGGCCACAAAAACCCAGCTATCTGCAAGGCAAATACTGCAAGCCTTTGGGTTCATGGCCTCCTGCATTCTTCTTATTCCATATGCAAGGCTGCGTATGAGGAAACTACAGTGGTATCTCAAAAGCCTGTGGTGTCAACATTCACAGGATCTAGAAGCAAGGATTCCTGTCATACCTTGCCTATGCCTAGAGTTCCTTTGGGCAGAGGCCTGCCACCAAAACAGAGGACTACCATTCACATTGCCCTCTGCTGCCCAAATCTTAACAGACGCATCATACTATGCATGGGGGGGTCCACCTGGCAGGGAAGTGCATTCAGGGCAAATGGAACCCAAGTCAAATGCACCTACACATAAATCAAAAGGAAATGTTAGCTGTACAGAATGCTCTGACAGCCTACAAGGATCACATTCTTCCAGGACAACTAATGGCAAAGACGTAGAAATAAAAACAAAAGTGGTTCCACATGGCAGGAAATAATTGTAGAAGAAATGTATTGCAAAAAGTAAGCACTTTCACGAATAACATTTGCATCTTCAGATGGTTTAAAATACAAGATAGCACTGCAGGCCAAAAACTGGGAACTCATTACCCAGGACAAATGGGTTTTAAATATAGTGTCCCAAGGATACAGATTTCATTTCCACACGTTATCAACACCAAGCGGGTGGCCAGATCTACCTCAAAATCAGTGGCAAAGGCCCAAAATCAAGTACTCTCTCTCTCTCTCAAACATGGGGGGCTATTCAGTTGGTATATAAATAAATGCTCATTCAACCAATCATGCTGCAAATAAAGCCTAATTGCTTTAACTTACAAAATTCCAAATTAATTAAAAGCAGCACTCTGCAAACATTGTAAATACTTAAATATATGTGTAAAAAAACATGAATACAAAATTCTATGTCTAAATAGCAGAGAATAAACAAATATGCTTGTCAGTAACATAGTAAGCTATACTAGTTGCTCATAACTTCCAGTTAAGTATAAAAACAGTACAATAATAAAACGAATGTACATGCAACAAAATACACCTCTAAAACATGTCTCACTCAAGAATTGCAAAGCAGAGTCTATTGTGAGATCATACCTACTACTAAACAGGGCTGTTCATACACGTAATAATCAATGCTTAAGGGCTCTGGCCTTCAAAAAGGGTTTAAGGGAAACCCTATTATTTAGACCTGGAGGTTTGTCTGCTTGAAGACATATGATCCACCTTTGCTCGCAGGATTCAGTTTTATTACTCGGGTCACCTTTTCTTAACGTTTCATGCATAATATCAAAAACAAGAAACTTTAAACTTATGGTCGGTACCTGTTTTGGCTACATGGAGAGCTAGGGCATTCGTTTCTTTTCCTAATATCTCTAGTGTGTTCTAGAACTCTGTCTTTTAACACCCTATTTGTTTTGCCTACATAAAATGAAAAACACACAGTGCAGTAGCAGAAATACACCACATTACTAGTCTGACAATCCGCATAGAATTTACGGTCTATTTCAAAACCAAGGTGGAGATGCTTAAAATATCCACCATTGTGTATATGTGTACAAGCCGCACATCTCCTACACATGTACGTCCCCATTCTATCTGACCGAGTATGTGGTGTTGCATGCTGTGTTTTATAACATAGTTGTCTGTTGAGGGATTTGATGTCCTTCAAGGATGCATCTGCAGTCCTAACATATGGATTGTCCTGCCTCAGGCAGCCCTTCGGTCGGCCGGATTCCAAAGTCTGGGTCTGGCCTCGGCTGATGTCGCACTTCACCCGACGTCATAGCTGCTGTTTATTTGGTATAAAGGCATCAGCCGACGCCATTTTCCTCAGTCTTTCTTGCCGCGTGGTGCCCGAAGCAGAAGCTGTTCGCAAGTGCCGGTCGGTCAGATCCAGAGATTTCTACTACCGAAGACTTCTAAAGCTAAGTACCCCGTTGGGGACTCTTTCTTGCCTCAGCCGATGTCAGAAAAAGTAAATAATTGTTTAACTTGTGGGAAACAAATACCTCATAAGGATTTCCACTCTTACTGCCTTCCTTGCTTAGGCCCAGACCACGACGTATCAGCTTGTCTAGCCTGTGCTTCCTTCAACCGACGGACACTTAGACGTCGGTCGGAGTTTGCAGAGGAGTTTTTTGGTCCCGCTTTTGCTTACAAAATGCCGTCTGAGACTCCGGCTACACAAATAGCTAAAAAGCGCAAGGAAAAGGACCGACACTCGCGGTCCGCGGTTTTGGCTGAAACCGCGGTTAGGCCAACCGCGACTGTCTCGGTTTCGGCTGAAACCGAGTCCTTGGTTCTTCCTTCGGCCGAAAGCATGCCTCCTATAGCCGAGGCCTCACAAAGCATGGTCGAATCTGCTACCGAAATTACTGCTACAGAAGCAGGCACCCAGGATTTGTCAGATACTATTCCTTTAGACATATCTACCCCTGCACGTGGGGCTGCTAGACCCCCTGCTTCTATGTCCATCAAGGCTTTTGCCAGGGCTAAAGCAGCTAAATCTTCTAAGGCCTTACCTGCTAAAACTACCCCACATAGGCCTACCTCTAGTTCACAAATACTCAGCCTGGCTGAGGATCTCATTTCTCTGATCAGGGGATCACAATCTCACCCAGACAGGGCCTCTCAGCCCCCTTCAGATAAGAGGCCTAGGACTGAACCCCCGGAACCTGTCTCTACAGACTATTCCTCGGAGGATTCGGACATTACAGACCCTCAGGAAGGCCCATATTCTCCTTATGAGGATTCTGATGCAGAAGATTCATTCCTTCTGCGTCTCCTCCTGAGGAATTTTCTTTTGGGGAAACCTTACATGCTATGAGGGAACATTTCCAATGGCAGGGCCAGGATTTTTCAGATTCAAGGAAAAGGCTAAGGACTTTTTTACACTTGCCACAGCATAGGCCTTTAGCCATTCCTCCAGTACTAACAGTAGTTGATGATGCATTTAATGATGCCTGTACTGCTCTTGATTCTCTTTCTCCGGCCCCTGCCAAGCCTGACGGATATTACAGGGTCCCGGACACACACTACCATTTGTATAAGGCTCCTGTTGCAGACCCCAAAACCATTTCACAGGGCCCGAAAGGTGTGGCAGCTGCTTCTGCCAAAAACCCTCTCCCCTCTGATAGGGAATCTAGAGCATTAGAGAGATGGGGTAAAAAGTTTTATACTTCTGCTGCTCTTTCGGCTAGGGCCTTAAACTGTCAATTTCACATGATTCAGTATCAAGAATTTTTGTTAGACCAGCTAAATAAAAAACTGTCCTCTCCTGAACCTTTAGACCGCAAGTCTCTTCAGGATTTGGTACATAACTCTCAGCAGGTCAGTAACCATTTTTTAAAATGTGGCTATGATGCACTGGAGGCTTCGTTTAGATCAGCTATGACTGGAACAGTGATTCGAAGACATGCATGGTTAAAAGAACAATCTTTACCAGACCATGTTAAATCAAAACTCCTAGATGCTCCCATGGAGAAACAAAGTTTATTTGTCTCCCCTGCACAGGAGGTTCTTAAGAAGGTGGAAGAAAAAGCAAAATCTGTCCAAACAGTCAAGGATTTCTTACAGGTCCAACCTCCAAGGTTTAGCAGAAATTGGCCTTCGAAAAATTGGTCCTTTCCAGACAACTCCAGAGCACAGATAGGCAGAAATAGACGCCCAAGAGGCAGAAATCAATCTAGGGGTGCCTACAGGGGACGTCAGTGGCAACCTACCAACCAGAGAAGTACTGCCACAGATTCAACTACAGCCACCTCCACAGGACAGACACAATGACTTGGCTCTGATACCGCCTACCAGGGAACAACTGGAAGCTCCCTTGGGCGGAAAGCTTGCTTTATTTTCAGACAACTGGCATTACATTACAGGAGACAAATGGACTTTACAAACAATAGACAAGGGCTACAGGTTTCACTTCCACACTCTACCAAAAAAGAGGGGAATGCCAAACCTACCACCAAGCCAAAAAACAGACGCTCTAAGACAAATCAACAACTTACTAAGGATGAGAGCTATAGAAAAGGTGCCACCTATGGAACAAGGCCAAGGATTTTACTCCAAGCTTTTCCTGGTACCAAGAAAAGAAAATCAATGGAGACCTATTCTCGACTTGTCCGCACTGAACACATACCTCATTGTCCTAAAATTCAAAATGCTGACCCTCCAGCAGCTTCTTCCCATGCTGGGCAAGGAGTCTTGGCTGGTGACTCTAGATCTCAAGGAGGCATACCTGCACGTCCCTATACGACCAGATTGCAGAAGACACCTCAGATTTCTTGCAGGATCAGAGCATTATCAATTCTCAGCATTGCCTTTTGGCTTATCTACTGCGCCCAGAGTATTCACGAAATGCCTGACATCAGTAATTGCTCATTGCAGACTTCAGGGAATTCAAATTTACCCATACCTGGACGACTGCCTAATACAAGCGGAGAACAAGGCAAAATTAACAAAAGATTTGGAAAATGTCATACAACTGTTGCAAGCCTTGGGATACACAGTCAACATGCAGAAGTCAAGACTAGTACCATCCCAAAGGATAACATTCTTGGGGGCAGAACTGGACACATTAACTCAGATGGCTTTTCTCACAGAAGAAAAACAAAAGCAACTACCAGGCTATTTCATGTCATTAACAAAACAAACTCTGCTTACTGCAAGGAAAGTCCTGCAAGCCCTGGGTTACATAGCATCCTGCATAATATTGATTCCGCATGCCAGGCTACATATGAGAAAGTTACAATGGTACCTAAGGAATGTATGGTCACAACACCAGCACAGTCTAGAAGACCAGATTCCAATAATTCCATGCCTGAAGCAAGAATTCCTGTGGTGGGCTCAGGCCTGTCAGTTGAACAGAGGCTTGCCTTTCCACAAACCACAACCAAGCCAGACCCCCGGACGCCTCAGACCTAGGATGGGGGGCTCACATGGTGGGCAAGTGTATACAAGGCCTATGGACCCAAGACCAGCTGAATCTACACATAAATCTAAAGGAGATGCTGGCAGTGAAATATGCGATCCAGGCATTCGGACCACTCCTTCAACAGGGTCATCTGCTCATAAGGACGGACAATACCACAGTCATGTGGTACATCAACAAACCAGGAGGTACGCATTCATATCCTCTATGCCGGATGGCAATGGATCTGTGGAATGTGGCCCTGAACCTCAACATTCTACTTCAGGCCAGATTTGTACCAGGAAAAGAAAATTCTCTAGCAGACACCTTAAGCAGAACTACCACGGATGCTCACGAATGGATGCTGCATCCAGATATTTTCAAAGCCATAACAAAGAAATGGGGACTACCACAGATAGACCTGTTTGCCTCCCCACAAAATCACCAATTGAAGAAATTCTGCACAAGAACATACCACCCACTTGCTTGGAGGGTGGACTCACTTTCCTTCAGCTGGAAAAACCTGACAGCATATGCATTCCCACCTCTTCCCTTGATGTACAAAGTTCTACTGAAGATCAAAGAGGATCAACCAAAGGTAATTCTGATAGCTCCAGACTGGCCGATACAACATTGGTACCCGCTACTGAGAAGCATGTCTCGGACACACGCATGGCATCTACCTCTATGTCCCTTACTACTAACACAGGACAACTACAAGATCCTACATCCAAACTTGAAAACACTGCAGCTAGCTGCTTGGAATATTGCATAACACAAAGCAACCCAGATTTATCTCAGAGGGTTAAGGACATTATCCTGGAGGCACGCAGACCCTCCACAAGGAAGACTTATTCAGCCAAGTGGAAAAGATACCTCATTTGGAGTGCAGCAAAGGGAGAAAATGTCTCATTGGCAAACATAGCACACATCCTGGAATATTTAGCAGAGCTGTTCCATAATGGCCTGTCTTACTCCTCCATTAAGATTCATGCATCAGCAATTTCAGCAGAATACAACTTGGATCCTCCTGTCTTCTCTCATCCTCTACTCAGGCAGTTCTTGATAGGAATCAAAAATGTAAAGCCTCCAAGGAAACCGCCTTTACCTACATGGGACCTCAACTATGTGCTGGAAAAGTTAACTCTGCCGTGTTTTGAACCAGCAGCAACAGCAGAATTACAATTCTTGTCTTGGAAAACTGCTTTCCTACTAGCAATCACTTCAGCAAGAAGGGTATCTGAGTTACAGGCATTAATGGCAGTACAACCCTTCCTTATCTTCCATCAGGACAGAGTCTCTCTGAGAACCAACCCTACCTTTATGCCAAAAGTGGTCTCCAGAGTATCATTGAACCAAGCGATTCATTTACCTACATTCTTCCCCAACCCACAGAACAGGGGAAAGACTGCTACATACCTTGGATGTGCACAGACAATTACACTACTATCTGGACAGAACTAAGACCAGCAGAAAAACTGACCAGCTTTTGGTAGCATATGCAACAGGAATGCAAGGAAAAGCAATTTCAAAACAGACAATCTCAAAATGGATAGGAAATTGCATTCGTTTTTGTTACTCTTTTCATGGAAAGACAACTCCTGATAATATCAGGCCTCATTCCACAAGAGCTACAGCCACCACTACAGCTTTCCTACGAGGAGTGGCTACCAAAGACATTTTAGAAGCTGCTACCTGGAGCTCCGTGCATACATTTGCCAAGCATTACAATCTTCCTTTATACTCAAGATCCCTTGCAAAACAGCAGTTGCAAAGCCTGCTCGGGATCTAAACTACACCATCCTTATCTTAGTGCCTCCTCCCCCAGTTTGGCTATGGTATTCTACCCATATGTTAGGACTGCAGATGCATCCTTGAAGGACATAGTACAGTTTTGTACCTACCATAAATGTAGATGTCCGAGAGGTATGCATCTGCAGTCAGGATTACCCACCCTTCTTCCCCTCTGTGGTACTCCTAGGGTATTTACCCATCTTTCAGCTAGCTGGGGGAATCTGTTATGGTGTATTTGTTTGTATATATGTATATATATATATATATTTTTTTTTTATATTGTTTGCTCTCAACTGTTTGGAATTATTTGCATTTATCCAAATTTAGCCTTACTAGAGGGCACCTGGCATCTGGGGCAAGAAACACTGAGGAAAATGGCGTCGGCTGATGCCTTTATACCCAATAAACAGCAGCTATGACGTCGGGTGAAGTGCGACATCAGCCGAGGCCAGACCCAGACTTTGGAATCCGGCCGACCGAAGGGCTGCCTGAGGCAGGACAAACCCATATGTTAGGACTGCAGATGCATACCTCTCGGACATCTACATTTATGGTGGGTACAAAACTGTACTTTATTCCTAAAGGCAAAATGGGGTTCAGGAGCTATAATGCCTTCGAGCTCATTCGCAGTTGAAAGAATATCCCAGTTATTCCTAATGACATTACAAACCATATGTATATCACTGGCATAAGTCAAGGGCATCCTGATCTTATTGCTACAGCCTTGGATCGCTGTAGGAGTACCATTAACATTACTATTAATAGTAGCATTAGAACTGGAATCATTTACATAAATATGGTCTACATCTCCCCTGCCTTTCACTCCAGGCCTGGGCTATCTGTATATCAATGGCCTCAGCCTTGTAGCCTCTCTCAATGAACTCTTGTTTAAGGGTATGCAGCGCCATCTTCAGTTGGGCATCTTCACTGTAAAGCCTCATCATACGAAAAGTCTGACCTCTAAGCACATTAGACTTAGTATGCCTCGGATGCATACTAGTATTATGCAGGATATTGTTCTTCCTCACTTCCTTCCTATACATGGTTGTGGAAACATTTTGAGCCATGTCTTTGGTTACCTTAACATCTAGAAATTCCAGCCCCACTGCGGAATATTTTGAGGTAAACCTAAGAAATCCATTCAGCTCATTCATAAAACAGATGAAATCGAGTAATTGTTGTTCTGTACCTTGCCACAACAAAAAAAGTCATCCACAAACCTTTTGCACCACTTGATACAAGTGCAGTATGTATTGTTAGATAGGACATATCTGGCTTCCCAGTTTGCCAGGGTGAGGTTGGCGTAGCTATTGGCACAAGCTGTCCACATAGCCACGCCTACCCCTTGGATGTAGTACTCATCACCAAAAATACAAATTATTTTCGAGTATAATCTCGAGTAGTGAACAGATCAGGGACACTTTATTGTTTGGAATGTTGTTACAGAGAAGTATCTCCCTGACGTTCTCGATGCCCCCAGTCATTGGGAATGACTATAAACAGGGACTCTACATCTAGAGTCACAAAGAGGCAAGGATCATGAATAACCTCAGTGTAATTATTCCACTCACTAAGAAAACACTTAGTATCTTTAAGGAGCTGGTTTTGCCACTGCAGTCTTGCAATACTTTGTAGCTGGTCCTAATTCTATTTAAATTCCTCCTCCCAACCTTAGCTTTGGGAATCTACCCAAATGTAATGACTGCAACAGTGAAACATGAAGAACATAGTACAGTCATGTACACTTACCATAAATGTAGATGTTCGAGTGTATTCACTGTTGCAATCCTGGTTACCCTCCCTCTAGCCCCCTTTCTTCTTTTAGCTATACCTCTACTCTCACTTACACCAAAAAGCTTTTAGAGGTTTGATTTTTTGTTGGAGGTATATCATTGTGTTTATAGATTTGATTGCTTCCCATTAGGGGGGCACCTGACATCTGGGGCAAGAAAAACTGATGTAATGGCGTCGGCTGCATGTTTTATACCCCTGACAACCTGACGTCATGGAAGAAGGGACAGCAACTGACGCAGGACCCAATACTTTGTTAATCAGGCCGACTGAGGGCTACTGCAAGCAGATAATCCAAATGTAATGACTGCAACAGTGAATACACTCTAACATCTACATTTATGGTAAGTGTACACAACTGTACTTTCAGATGCCCACAAGAAGTGTATTTACTGCTTAGGACCAGACAATCCAATACAGCCTGCAGGGTACATTCTGCTTTTAACCCCAGAGTATTAGCCAACGGGCAAAATAAGATAATTCTTAAAGGACTACTACCAGCTTCTTCTGGGGCCCAAACTCCCACTAAATCTGCCAATCAGTTTCTTCAGAAGCAAAAAAAACTCTCCTTAAGTCCCCTAGGGCTTTTTCAGAGCCACTGGAGAAGATCCACAAGATTCTGGATCAGACTTATTTGGATCCTAGCTCTGTAAAACTTCCTTTGGATCCTAAATAGTACTCTGACTGACCGCACCAGCTCCAATTGTGATTTCTCTACTCCCTTTCTTCTACTTACTCTTCGGATCCCAGACCCTTGGATCAGAGAGCTAGTTCTGCCCAAAGAAGCCGTACTCCATTGTATACAGTGAAATTAGTATCGCCCTCCTTGCCAGATCAGCTCTTCCAAATACCAAAGAATCATTTCAGGTCCTCTTCCACAGTGTCTTCCAGGAGTTTGTCAGAGGCAGGTATGGATAGGACGATGCCAACATTTTTCAGGGCTCAGAACCAGATCGGGGTCCTGCCAACTCCATCCCCTCTTGGATCCATGAGTGCACCTAATATACTTACTATATCCCTCTCTGATACAACCTGTGATTTTGGAGTCCAGGATCCGAGATCCCCGAGAGGTTTGACATCTGATAAAGGGAAAGTTTCTTCCTTGATTCCAACGGTCTCCCTGACCAGTTCTGCTCTGATGCTCTTGGATCAGAGCGGGTCTTGGAGCTGAGATGTTGGTGCCAGATCTGAGGGGTTGGGTTCAGCTCCAATTTTGTTGGATCCTTCCCCCTCAGAGCTTTGGCTCTGGATAGCTCAGATCCAGTTCTCCTCATGAGACTTCAGACACTGATCCTGGGATGGCCGCGACCTACCTTCTCTGGAGGATTTGGCTCCAAGGAGGGTGGAAAGGATTTCCCCAGGTCCTTTGGCTTTCAAGGTGGTAGAAAGGGCTTTTTGTCTCCACAGAGAACCGTTGTCAGTTGTCTTGGATCCCACTCCTCTCCTCTCCTTGGTTCCAAGCTCTGAGGCCATCAGACCTATTCCACAGGAACAGCCAGTTCCAGGAAGTCTCCAAGCAGTTTCCTTAAAGGAATTTCCCTCTCTTAAACACCTCCCCTGAACATCTCACAGAGGAGAGCCATATGAAGAGGTAGTAGGTATCAAAAATCTTGCCAAATCAAAACTAGTTCCAGTTCAGAGCCTGGAATTCATAGGGTTAGGGACTCTTGAATACTACAAATCTGATAGCTTCCTTACCTCGACACATTACATCCTTCTGACTTTAAGTTCAGACTATGTGTTCTCACCCTTCTCCTCCAGCAAGTTAAGTGCTCCAAGCTCTGGGGTCGATGTCAGCTACCATAATACTGGTTCCCTTAGCATGCTTCTTTATACAAATTCTCCAATGGACCTTAGCTGTACATTGGTCCAGTCTTTCTTTTTCAACCCCTATCCTTTCCTAAAAGACTCACTCCAGTTTGCAGATGCCATATTCGCTGGTGGATTCAGTCTGAGCTTTTTCTGGGCAGACCATTCATTCTTCTGCCCCCAGTTGTCACAGTGACCATGGACACCTCCTAGCTGGGGTAGGAGCCATTTCTTGGGAAGGATGGTCCAAGGCATGGTGTTCCCCTGTAGAGAACGATTTACATATGAGTGTTCTAGAGATGAGAGCAGTTCTTCTAGCGTTGCAGGCATTTCAAGATGCTCTCCCTCTGAAGACTGTTGCAGTTCAGGCGGACAATATGTCAGTAGTCTGGTACATCAACAAGCAAGGAGCAACCCGATCTTACCTGTGCAGAGAGGCCATGATGGTTTGGGAATGGACGATCTCTTCAGATCGCTTTCTTATTGCAATGCACATACAGGAGAAAACCAATGTATTGGCAGTCAAGCTAAGCAGATCTAGTCTGTTGCCTCATGGTTGGTCTCTCAATCAATCAGTAGCAAATATAATCTTCAGCTGTTGGAGCTAACCTTATTGCGACCTATTTGCCACTACCCTCAACAGCAAGTACTTGGCTCTGATTCCCCCCCTCAGGGGGAGTCACTGAGAGACGCCCTGATACATGATTGGCCTCTGGGTCTCCTTTATGCCTACCCTCTTCTTCCCCCCCCCCGATTCCAAAATTCTTACAGAAAGATAACAGACTCAAGAGCTCAGTCATCCTCATTGCCTCCTTTTGGTCTAGGCAAGTGTATTTCCCCTTCCTCCGGTCTCACTTGCAATATTCTCCATGGATACTGGAGCCTGCTTCAGGATCTGTCTCACCCATCAGGAATTCAACATCCCAACCTCCACAACCTCAAGCTAACTACATGGTTTCTCCACTTCCAGTAATAGTCACAGTCCAGACATTTTTCTTCGGTTTGCGATATTATCTTGGCGTCCCAGAAAGCTTCTGCCAAGAAAGCCTATAGAAGCAAATGGAAATGATTCTGTATTTGGGCTTCTAGCCAGAATATTAATATTTTTTCAGCCTTAACTTCTGCCATTCTTTTTCTGAGAATTTTTTTTTTTTTTTTTTTTAAGAAAGGAGCCATTTCCTCAACAGTTAAAAACTTCATTTGGTACCAATTTCAAATTTCCATTCAGAAAGCAAATCTCATTCTCTGACTTCTTCCAGATTGTACAAGGCCTTCATGAAGGGCATTTTCCTTCTCAGACCCCTAATTAAGGACCCTTCTCCCCTTGGGACCTTACTGTGGTCCTTCAAGGTTCAGAAATCCTTTAAACCGGCAGACAAATGTGAGTCTCTTTCATGGAAAACTAACTTTTTGGTAGATATAACTTCAGTGGAAAGAATTTTCAAACTGAAAACTCAACAGTTAAGCCCCCTAACATTATTTTTCATAAAGACAGAATTTCTCTACGGACTAACCTTTCCCTTCTGCCTAAGATGGCTTCAGAAAGTAACACCACCAGTCCATCCAGTTGCCAGTATTTTTTTCCAAAATTTTCTATTAAAAAATACATGCTTCATCTCCTTGATGTGCACAGACAACTACGTGTTTAATTTCACAGAACAAAATGGTTCAGGAAGTCAGATTAGCTTTTTATTTTATATCGTTTTCCACTAATCACCTGGGCCAAGCAGTATCTAATGTTTAGTTGGATGGATTACTAAGTGCATTTCGTTGGTTTCTTCTCAAAAGGACTACATTTACCAAGAACCTCTCAAGGTCATTCAACTCTTTCCATGGCTACTTTGTCCACCTTTTGGTGAAGGACCTCCATTGTCAATTGTTCTGCAGCTACTTGGTCAAAAACTCATACATTTGTTATGCATTACAAGTTGGACATCATATCCAGAAGCAGTGCTTCTTTTTGTTCAGTGGTGCTCCAGCATGTCCTAGGAGTGCCTCCTGAGGGCTACATAGCTGGGGACACTTGCCCCATTTGTAAGGAAGAATGAAAAGGACAACATCAGATTTATAAATTATGTACTCACCATAACTTGGAATCTGTGTCCATTTTTCATTCTTCCTCACTTTCCTTCCCATCCATCTCTCATCCCTGTCACTCCAGGAAGCCCCTATTACTGTGTTTGGAACCATTCAGTTCCAGGTTTGAACCCTGTCTTTTCTGTCTGTTTTTATCTTTCCAGGACAAGTGGAGATTAGGCAGCAATGTCAGTCTGAGGTAATGGGGATGGAATAGGGCATTATGGGTAGAGGGAGGAGGTTGAGAGCTGGATCCAAAATCTAGTGTATGTGGCAGAGTCGGATCCAAGGTTTGGATCCAAACCTGTTTGTGTGGAAGAATGAAAATGGACAATACCGAAGTTATGGTGAGTACATAACTTATAATTATGACATGACTGTGGTATTAGTGATAACCAGTCTCAGGATCTATTGCACTTATTTAGGTATTGGTTTATTTTACAGAAGGATCAAAAAAATTCTCTTTGTGTACTTGGAGGGGAGGGGGAAGCCAAAAGAAGCAAAACAATTTTCCTGTACTGCCGTTTCCAAACTATGCAAATTGCTTTCTTAAATTGTAGAACAGTAACTGTAGAACCACAGTACTTGCAGTTACATTGGCCTTTTTTAGTCCAATTTATGACCAGTTGCTGAAGACTCCTCTCTGGTTCTGTTTCTTTTGTCAAGGCTCCCTAAGGTTTTCTTCCAGCCCGGGGTGTCTCTCTCATGCTCTCTTAGCTATTCTAGTGCCTTTTAAGGGTAGGTTTGCCAGAATGCTTCTTCTCCGTTCAGGACTTTTACTCTACTTCCATTTTGTAAATTCATAATATGATTTATTTTTAGTTCCACCTCTGCTAGGAACTGGTATCCTGCATTTGGGTACTGCATCACCACATATGTATGGTAAAATATATGGATGTGGCAGAAATGTAGTAAAGGTTTACTCTAAACCATTGTGTTCTGCATACTGAATGGAAATACACACACCGCTCTCAATGGAAAGAGTATAAGAGTATAATATCAGATTATGGCAGTAAAGGCATATGAGCTAAAGCATCTGGTACCTGTTTATGAAAGGCTAAGTTCAAGTCTTGTATTAAGGTTTTATTATTAATAAGGAAGGTGGTAAAGGGTTGGATTGGATAGGTATTAAAATGCACCTAAGACTGCTACTGTACCCTGAGGAATTTTGCAACTTACTACTGAATTTGGCTTACAATTTTAGCTCCATAAAATAATGACATTGTTGCCACAGTATGTTACAAAAAAGGTAAAACTGGTGAACTGTATTTTTTTTTTTTTTTTTACTTGTGGTGTAATGAGGACTTAATGTGCTTGTAGTAGTTACATCTGACTGAGCAGAGGTCAGATAGCACTTTCCCCAGTGGAAACCAGGTTAGTGCCTGACTTTGACAACCAAAGCCTTCTGAAATACTGGAATTTCTCTATATATATGAGAGGCCATATGTCAGTTTTCATAAGGAAGTTTACAGTAAAAAGTTCATGGAATCATTTGGGTACAAAACAAAGAATACCATTCTGCCCCAAGGAATTCACTGACAGTATGCACAGTGTAGACCTCCCTCTATATGTGGTAACTAAAAAGTTATTTTGGCTGGTGAAATAAAAATGATTTTGTACTTCTGGTTTAAGGAGGACTTTACTCCGCATGTGTTCTGGTCAGTGCACATATATTCTAGACATTAGTTTCATCCAGGCTTGTGAACATGGGTGCAATAACCCCAAGCTGTTATGAGTTATGCCGGACTGTAATAAGAAAAGCCATCTGAAATTCTGGATGTCCAAGCTATATATGACAGGCTGTCTTTCAGTTACCCTTAGGCATTTCGCAAGAAAAATTAAAGGGAATACTAACAGGATAAGTGCACTCAATGATGACATTCTACTACAAGGATTTTACTATGTCTCACTTCTGAGTTTATATACCCAAATCAAATGGTGGTAGTGGATGATGAAATAGAAATGATTTTTTGTTTAATTTCTGGGGTGATGAAGATGGTGCACATATGTTTTGGATATTAATTTCACCTGGCCTTGTTAGCAGAGTTTAGCCCCAGGTGGAAAGTGGATATAGTACCAGAGTATGAACAAGTGATTTGATGCAAGGCAGTTCACACTAGAAAGTCATGGAATTCTAGTAAGATACTTTGATACAAAGGGAATTCTAGTAAGATACTTTGATACAAAGGGAAATAGTGCTGTTCTCTGCCCAAGGATTTCACTATATCGCAAGTTTTGTTTTTTACATAGCACGCTGCCTTTGTAATATACAGTGTGTAGCCCTCACTCTGTACTTTGAAACAAAAATTCCATTTATTTTTATTTTTTATTTTTTTACACGTCTTGATATTCGTTTCACATTGTCTTGTGAGTGGAGGTCAGGTAGCTACCAGATAGCTTTTGACACTATATACTCAGTTTCTATCTGAAATGCTGGATTTCCAAGCTTTTACATAAAAGGTTATATATCTGTTCCCTAAGGGAATACACAGTAATAAAAAAAAAAATTCAGGAAATTCTAATAAGCTTGGCTACAGAGTGCATTATACAAACATTCTGCCCACAGTGGTTTAACTGCACATAGCTTTAGCATGATTAACATCAGTTTTAGGTTGTTGTGCCTGTGGGTGCAGCTCTCAATTTGAGACAGTTGTTTCTATCTGTAAGGTTAAATTACATTTTTGTTTGTCCCAAGTTAACAGGAGATGGTAGTGTTCTGAAAATGTATGTCGTTTTTTGTCTGAGGGCTTTCATTAAAGCAAAAAGACTTGAAAATTTTTTTGTTCAAATGGAGATTAGAAAAATGTCACAACTGTTTAAAAGACCAGCCTGCCAAACATTACTGTGTGCATGTAAGACAAAAGTTTGAAATGTACAATAAAACTGTCATGTCTAAGTTGGAAGAATACCTTTTAATCATAATGGCTACTGTTTCCATAGTATCTCGGAATGTAAATGGCTTTACAGTTTTAGACAAAAAGAAAACCATGTTTAATTATATTTGAAAATGCAGAGTGCAAATAGAAATACTGAGGAGACACATTTGGAAATAAATGAGATGAGGGTTTCATGATGGATGGTCAGCAGAATTTCAGGGGCAAAGGAAAAGGGGAATAAAAATACTGGTTGCTAGAGAGACTCCAATAGTTGTTGTGTCTTTCGGCTTTTCCCGGTTAGGGGTCGCCACAGCGGAACTCCTGTCCGCTAATGATTGGCAGTAGAATTTTACGTGCCGAGTTGCCGGCCCTGACGCACAACCTTCAACGAAGGTATGCCCATTCACGCATATCTCCACACAGAAGACGCTCTAGCTGAGAGTCGAACAGGACAATGTCTTACTGTGAGGCGACAACGTTACCGCAGCACCAAGACAATGATATATTTGGGGTAGTAAGGGGTATTTGCAAGGGAGGATTATGCTGGCATGTATTTATATTCCATGTATTTATATTCCACCAAAAACTGCTATTATGGAACTAAATTTTGGGACAAATCTGCTTTCAGAACAGAATATTAATTATAGGTGGGGACTGGAACTTGATTTGCAATGGTGAGGCTGTATTAGGGTTACTTGGAATACATAAATATCTTCAGAATTCTGCCCTCTTTTTTGCTACATTTTTCAAGTTATTTAGTGTGGAAGATGTGAATTCAATAATAACTTTGACCGAATTTATTATTCCCCAAGGTACAATAACTGGGTTAGACAGGCTAGAAATTACATTTCACAGGAACACACTCATTTAATTGAAAGCTTTGACATACATCAAATGACTATTTCATATCCTATGCAAATAAAATATAAAAATGCATTGTAATGAAGTAAAAATGAGACACTGGTGCTTTCTCGCCTACCTGTTAGAGAGAAATTTAAGGAATGGGTAGTGAGAATTTGAGAGTTATTAGGGCAGATAGAAGTTTCTTCAGAACGGATAGTGAGTGGGATGATGAAATGAATTTAAAATATGGTAGAAATAAAAGAAAGAGATATGGTTAAGATGTAATAGGAAATATTTTCACAGTCCAGCAGTCTACACAAGACCAGTCCTAAATGTGCTGTCAAAAGCTAAAAATACTGCATTGATGGGTCCTGACAGTATCTCTGGATGCATCTTAAATAGCATGAAGCACAATTTAGCCACACCCCAAAGAAAACACTTCAATCTCCTCATTACAAGTTTTGTAGAACAGCTACAGTCATTTCTCTGCATAAGGAAGGATCTTTCACCGACCCATGCACTTAGACACACATGTCTGACCATCCTCATATGCAAAGCCATAGAAAGATGCATCATGGAATTAATCGGGACATAGGGAGCCTTCAAGCAGGGAAGTAAATATTCCGGGAAGAAATAGCCAGGGGATTGTTATGGCTAGGCCTGTATAGGCCCTAGGGCCGATAGCCTAGTACCAGCCTATGAACTCGACATGTCTCAAGGACAGGTCATGCTTACTCAACCTGGTGGATTTTTTTTTTGAAAAGGTCAACAAAGAAAAAAATGGTACAAGCTGCATACCTCAACCTGGCCAAATCTTTTGACACGATTCCCCACTCAGGCATAGTAAAAAAGCTAAATTGGGAATAAATGCCTGTGTCATCTGCTAGATTGCCAACTGGCTCAAAGATAGGATTCAGATAATCAAAATACGGGAACTTGCCCTCACAAAGAGACTAGTCACCAGTGTAGTCCCCCAAGATTCTGTGCTGGGACTTCTCCTGTTTGGAATCTACTTTTCTGAAGTAAAAGCCAATAACAAATGGTTCTGGGTGAATAAGTTTGCAGATGACAGCAAGCTAGGAGCAGTCATTGAATCCCCAAATGACTTTGCCTTCCTGCAGGAAGGCTCATCTCAAGTAATTGGTGTCAAAATCATGGTCTGAAACTAAATGCCAAAAAATGCATTATTGTATCCTTTATGATGTTATCTACCCCAGGGAACTGCCAGATTGACAGAGTGCCCCTAAGAGTTGACTCCGTTATTTGGGAACTTGTGTGGACAGTGGCCTAACCTTTGAGCAGTTTGTGTCTGTTGTAAGAAAGTCTGTCTATATTGCACAGTTTATAAACAAAGGGATTGTGTCTAGATGTAGGGATGTCATTGCCCATCTTTACTCTGTTCTTATTAGGCCAGTCATTGAATATAATGCCTCCTTTGGCATGCATCTGCCCAGGCACCTGCAACAACTGGAATCCCTACGGAGATATCTTGCTAAAAGAATACAAGGCTTAAACAACATGCCCTACATGGACCGACTCAGAGCCCTGTCACCATAGTCTGTATTTTACCGACTGATAAATGACCTGTGCTTGTCATACAAAGTATCCTCTGACCCTTTACTGATGGATTTACTGCACATCAGTAAGTCAAATGTTATCAGAAATACTTGGTCTAGGAATCTAAACTTCTGCAAAATCAACAGAACCGTGTGGAGGGACAGCTTATTTCACAAGATGCAGCTGCTGTGGAATAAACTCCCCATCCATATAAAACAAAGTTCTTACCTGTCCATTTTCAAGCGCAACTTAGATCTGTGGATGCTAAACAGAAAATTTACCCCAGGACTGCCGCCTGTACTTATGGACAGAAGCAGCTCCTAAATGCTTTAGCTCATGCACGTGTCCCCTCTAATTATCTATGGTATGATCCCACTTATTCTTATTAGGGGTAATATATAATTAATGACCATGTGATAAGGCCAGTCTGTAACCAAATGGGATAGGTTATTTTGAGCATAAAAAAGGAAACTGGCTATGCATAAAATGGCCCACAAGTGCAGCTAGCTTAGTACTTCCTTATGAACCTATAATATTTAGAAGGGCTGTCAAAGGTTAAAGCATTGCATATTAGGGACAATCTTGCAGAACAAGAGTACCAACTGCAGTGTGCTAAAGAGAAAAAGGAGTATTTGGGTAGCATGCATGAGTTTAGAAAGATGGCTGTTAAGCAGCTATTTTGATAACTCCAGAGCACAAAAACATTTTGCATAACAACTTAGGAAATGGAAAATAGAAAGGGTTGTCACAAAACTTGGGGAGCTTATGACAAGAAAAATAACCAGTGATCCCATAGAGATAGTGAAGATATATTTTGGAAATTTTAGGAACATTTGTATAAAGCAGAGGGATGTGGAAACCAAGAAAGAACACAAAAGGAAATATTTGTGGAATACTTCATTAACCCAAGATTAGAGGAAGATGAGGCTGAACAACTAATTAAGCTAGGAGAAGATGAGAAAAATGGTGATGTATAATCAATTTGCCGGGAAGTATCAAAGAACAAATGGTATTTTCTGGATGTTTGGAAGGAAGAAAGTGCCTCTTATTTTTGGTCTGTTTCACATAAAATTTGTTTTTTTTTTTCTGGCAAATCACTGAGGACTGAAGTCACTAAATAGTGACATACGCTTATGTTTCAGACTTAAATCCTTCAGAAAATACAAGATAAAGCAAATCCTGTTCTAGCAACTTTCTAAGTTTGTCGGATTAATATTTAAAATCTGTCCCAGTTTCTTTCCTTTGTTGGGCTTTGTCCAGATTTCTTCCTCTGAGGCATGTTGCTGTCATACATAAGGAAAAAGTATTTGACATTTGCTTGGGTATAAAAAGTACCTGTCCAAACACTTTGAAGGATCCTAGACCTTCTGGACTTTGATCCATACTTGGGGCCATACATATGTCTTCCCATTGTTTGCATGTAAATTGCTTTTTCCAGTCTCTCGAATCTTTTCTAACCTCCTCTGATTCTGTAGTTGTCATACAATTTTTGTATGCCCTACTAATATCCCATTTTCAAAGCAGCTTCAGTTCTAGAGTCAACTAAAAACTTTACCACAGCAGCTCTTTCCCTTACGACTCCTCTATCCCTTGGTCTTTGCCTGTATTCTGATATCAATCCCTATTAAGGAAGGCAATCTCTAACCTGCAGTCCAAACTTCTTTGTGGTCTCATACCACTCTATTATTTTTCCCCATTTAGTTATTTGCTCTAAATATCTTGGTGCCTTTGCCAGTTTTCTACAGTAAATTCCAGCCCCTTCTGGCCTATTTTTTTACCCCTAGTTGCAGTCATCCCTATTTGCAACATTTCTTTTCTTTTTTTCCATTCCCATGTTAGCTAAGTTCTTGGAATACTTTATTCAACTAATCTGTATGGTTGCTCTCCTCAAGGATTTGCATCCAAAATTCCACTCTCTCCTTATTTCTTGAATTCCCCCCGCTTCATCATCATCCTGTTCCACTTTGAATTATAATCTTCTGCTTGTGTTATGTCTAAGAGCCGTAAACTGCGCAGCTGTAAAATATTCCTTCAAATCAGGTTATTTTAAATCATTATATTGTATTGTATTGGTAGAATCAGCCAATGCACGACTCTTCTCATCTTGCCCTCCCAGATGAATTCCTCCAACTCTTTTTATCAATTGTCTACACATTTTCCTCTGATCAAAATATGCTTGGCCTGTATATAAAACTAAAGGGACTAAAATTTCAATGCTTGTATCTTACTGTCTATATCCATAAGCTAGTGCAGTTTGTTGTCCTAGCCAAGTAATTATCCCAGTAGTGTTTTGAAATAGAGAATTTTTTGTGGGTCTCATGCCAGTTTTAAAAATCTGTTTTCAGTGGGGTTCATTGCATTTTTTTTTTTATTATGGCACCCTCAGTTAAGCTCTTTTTACTATGGTCTGAGGTCTCTCATGATCTGTTACCAGATGGTTAGTAACACCAGACCTGGCTCCTGTTTTGGAAATCAAGGTGTGAAAGAGATTAAACCACAAAGGAGATACTTATGGGTATTCATCAACTTTAACTTTAGACTGAAAGCACAGTTCTTTTAATGTTTCTTAATGGAATTGCTGCTAGTAAAAACTATTTATTTTAGTATAGAAGCTGGACTATATACATTGATGTCTAAAATGCAGTGTTAGTTACTTTATCATACCTGTTCTGTCAACACTCAACTGTGTGAAACTTCAGAACTGTAGTTAATCGAATTGTCTGCTAATCCTGGGTCCACCAAGAGAATGTTCAACTTTTCAGAAGTGTTTGCAGAAATGCTTGATAATTGTACTGTATCTCTGTGTAAAAGTGTATGTAGTTGCTTAGAGTTTTTAGTTTGATCTTTGAGAGGGAAAGTGTAATTAATATTAATTGGGATGGTCAGTTTAAAAAAAAAAAAGCTGATACTGTCAAAAGGTGCACCTTAGAAGTAAAGAATTTTGTCTTGCCAGCTCTGTCTCACTCTTACACTATTATTTCAATAGCTTCACAGTATTTTACATTTGGATACCCTGTTATAAATGTTCACAATATACACTTATCTAAGAGAATAAGGAGATTAGTGTTAACATGCATTTTGTGAGTAATTTGAAGTTTATTATTGAGGAGCATTATTTAGTGCATGATGCTGCTTTATCCTGAAATTCAAATTTATGGACAGATGGAAGAGAATTTGGATGCAAAGTCAGTGATGCTCACAGTAATCATGGATACTTGAGAAGTATGTTGCAATGATAATTTTATTTTTAAAAGGTGTATTGAATATCTTGGCTAATGAATCTTCTAGGTAGTCGTGGTCTTGAAAAATAAAGTGCGGTTTAATTTGCACAGTGCGGTGTCTGGAATATAGTGATTGCTTGAGTCTAGAATTAATTGGATCCTATATGCACTAGCAGACTGTTTGATACAACTGCCCTAGTAGTGTTGTACATCTCTTGGTCCAACTTTTAGATATACTCTGTGCATAGAAAATACAAAAAGGTAGGTAGAGCACAATCATAAAGTTTCCCTTATAAACAAACGCATTCAAAAACTGAGAAAACTAATAACCTCATGCATATCAAAACTAGCCCTAAGTGGAGACATCCACCCCAACCCTGGCCCTACCATCTCCAACCCCAATCCTCATAATCAGACTAGAAACCTCAACCTCTCCCATATTACAGCCAATAGAAAGCCAAGTGACTTCCTTCTACTAAGCCTAAATATTACAAGTATATCCAACAAAGTCCATGAACTCCATGCCACCATAGACTTGTACTCCCCAGATATAGTCATCCTGACAGAAACCTGGCTAAAACCTCACATTACCAGTGAGCAATTACTCCCTACAGATTACGGCATACTAAGAGTAAACCGGCTAAACAAGAAAGGAGGTGGTGTAGCTATAATATTTAAACAGCATCTACACATCCAGATCTTAAAATCATCAGCTCTACAAATAGGCAATGAAGAAATAATATATACCAACCTCAAAATAAACCAAAACAAAACCATCAACATAATTGGATGCTACTTCCCACCTGACCAAAACATCCCTCCACTAGAAAACCTCCTCAGCTGGTCTACCCACCATCTCCCCCAAGAAACTATCATTTTAGGTGATTTCAATATTGACTGTCAGTCCTGTTCTGGCAACCATCCAACCCATCATGTAAACCTTCATGACTTCACCCGACTAGTCCAGTCGCCAACCAGGATAAATAAAAACTCCAGCAAGCACACTACCCTGGATTGGATACTAGTCAGTAAGAGCCCCCAGTCATATATAACAGGCTGCTTATCAGATAGCCTCAGTTGATCACTCCCCAACATTCCTACTCAGAAAATACCTATACCAAGCTAAACCTGTCATCTACTGTCAAATAAGTAAAAAACTAAACTTTAACCCACTCACATTCATCTCATCCCTCCAAGAATGTAACTGATATTCTCTAAAGTACTTCAGTCTTGATGACGCAGTTGAATTTTTTAATACTACCTTCCTGAGCATCCTTAATTACCATGCCCCCATAAGACTTTCCAGAACCAAAGTACAACCCTCCCCATGGCTACAGAAAACTACTAAGTCAGAAATTAAAAACAGGGACAAAGCCTGGGAGCACTGGCGCAAAACCAAAACCCCCTCAACTAGACAGAAATTCCTAGAACTACGCAATAGAGTCAAAAAGCTAATAAAACAGTACAAATTCCAATACTACAAGTCTGCCCTATACTCCTCACAACACAGCCCCAAACAATTCTGGTCCTCCATAAACTCCATCCTCACCCAGGTAAAGTCAGTACCCCTCCTCCTAACATCCCTCACTCCTCAGAAAATATTGCTACCTCATTCAACACACACTTCACCCAAACCATACTATCACTAGCTAAACAACACAACCCCCCTCCCTTCTAACCCACACCTTCAACTAGTAATCTCCCCATTGCCTTCTCTTTTTCTCCTGTACCTACCTCCAACATAAAAAAACTCTTGACTAAACTTAAACCCACCAGATTAGCAGCAGACAACCTCCCAAGTGAATACCTACAAATCGCAGCTGATGCTCTGGCCTACCCAGTATCCATCTTGATTAACTGATCTCTGTCAGAAAGTTATGTTCCCACACTGTGGAAAGTATCACATATAATTCCCCTCCACAAAGGCGGACCCTCCACAGAACTAACCAGTTACCCACCCCATAGCTATTCTCTCTACACTCTCCAAAATACTAGAGAGATGCATACACTCTCTCAGGTCTCAGACTACCTCCTTACTGACAACCTCCAGTACTCAGAATGGTTTCCGACCAAACCATAGCACCACCACTGCCTTACTCTCCTTTACTAACACTATCCTTCAGCATAAAAACAATGGCTATCTCTCCTCTGCTACTTTCCTAGACCTATCTAAAGCATTTGACATGGTCCCACAGAAACAACTTCTCTGTCATCAATAACCTGTCCTTCTCTGTCAGTCACCAACTGGTTTCAGAGTTACCTGTCTGACCACCAACAGTCCGTTGTATGGCAGAATGACATATCTCCCCAACTACCTGTCTCCATAGGGGTTCCCCAAGGATCCATCCTTGGACCCCTACTCTTCTCTGTTTACACCAATAATCTATCATCTGCCACCAAACATGGCACACTCATACAATATGCAGATGACTCAACCATCATCTGCTCAGCCCAGTCCCTACCCAAACTGCAAAAAGTCACACAAGAAGCATTTTCCTCTGTTGAAACTTGGTTATCCGATGCCCAATTAATACTCAACCCAAACAAAACTAAACTACTCCTCTTCCAACCCACCAAACATACTCAAAACAACTCTCACTTTAACATCACAGCAAAAGACAACACCACTATATACCCAACTGAACACACCAAATTGCTAGAAGTGGAAATGGACAATAAACTAAAATTTAACATTCACATATCCATGACCATAAAAAAAGTCCACAAAAAACTAGGAGCGTTATACAGAAATAAGCAACTTCTCACCAAAGCAGCAGAGATTTCAACAGCAAATTCCCACCTCATCTCCACCCTACTTTATGCCTCTCCAATATATGCCAACCTAAGGCAATGTGATCTAAGCAAGCTGGAGACCTGCTACAACAAAATCGCCAAATTCGCCACAGGGGCATCCCACCGTAGTCACCACTGTCTCTCACTTGCTGAACTGGGCTGGCTTGAACTCCCTCACCTCCTTCAGTGGTATCAACTCTCACTCCCCACAAACTAGTAAACCATCCACTAAATGTCCCATCCCTCCAGAATCTACTCCAACCCTATCGCACCACCAGACCACTAAGATCCAGCAACAAAAATCACTTGCAGATCACTAAAGCCAATAACTCTGCTGGTGAAGCACTATTCCCTTGCACCATAGCCAAATTATGGAGCTCCCTTCCACCCACAATTACCTCCGTACCATCATGCACCCACTTCAAAACTTTACTAAAAGTGCACCTAAAAACATGCTGGCTATGCCCTTGCAACTCCCACTCTAATATCACCCACCCCATCCAACCACTACCTTTCTTTCCACTCCACTAATTACCTTGATTATAGCAAGCTCAGATTCTCATAAGCCTAGTACTTATACAGCAGGAACTCCTTATTGTAACATTTGTTAATGTCTGTTATGTACTTCACAGATAAAGATTCTAGTTGTCTACTGATGTACTATGTTCTTCATCTGTAAATATGTTGTAAGTAAGTGCTATGTTAAATTGTTAATCGCTATGTAATCCAATGTAACTACTGTCTGTTTATTTAACTGTGGAGCTTTTCTCCCCGGGCCTCCACTGAAAATGGACCTACATCCAGTTGGACACTCCGGTTAACAAATGCAAATAAATAAATAAATAAAATAAGGTAGAGCTTGTGAATTTTTTTTTTTTGTGGTGTTTGTTTTAGGTACTTAGTTAAATGGTTTTGTGTGTGTGGTTTGTGTTGGGGGTACCTAACTGTAGTTACAAGTAGGCGTCCAACCGTATTCCTACATCAAGCCTATTTCTTTGGCAAGACTGCAGCAGCTGTCAGAAGTTCTAATAACTGCATTACTGTTTTTTAATCCTTTCTTGGGTAAGTAGTGGAGGGGTAGGGATAAAACATGGTGATCTCGTCCTTGTGTTTGCCATTGTGGTATTTTTTTATTCATCTACTCTTAATCACCACTTTTTAAATACTACTTTAGTGAGGCATGGCTTTGGACAGTGCAGAGTTGGACAGCAGACACATCTAGCAAATAGCAGCACTTTGAGTGTGAGTGATGTTGTATAAAACAAATGACATAGGTAATTTTGTGTTTATGCAGGTAGGACCTCTCACTGTCTTTTTTTTTTTTTTTTGCATCACCTTTTTACTGCTGCTTGGCACTTGAGATTGTGTTTTTGTAAGATGCATGCTGTCATTGCTGGTAGCTTGTTTCAGGTATTGTAATAGTAACTAAGTTCTTGTTTTGATGAAGTGAAGGGTAGATTGTGGTTCTTGCCCCACTGTGCTCCGTCTCTCAGTTTCTGATTCATTGGCCTCTATTTGACAGTGTCTTGTGGTTTACATTTCTTTATAAAATGTGGACGTCTATTCTAATTTCAGACTGACATCTTGGTTCAACCAGATTTCTCCCTTGTTTACCTTTTGCAGAAGGCACAGATGTTCTTCGTGTTTCACTGTTGGAGTCATCACATTTTGGTTATATGCTTGCAGTAGCTCTCAGTCGGCCTGATTATTAAAGTCTTTGGTCCTGCGTCGGTTGCTGTCTCATCTTCCATGACGTCAGGTAGTCAGGGGTATAAAGCATGTAGCCGATGCCATTACATCAGTCTTTCTTGTTGTGCGGTGCTCGAAGCAGTAGCAGTTCGCAAGTGCCGGTCGGCTGACTCCTGAAATTTTTGTTTTTGAGTTTCAGGACCGAAGTCCTCAACTAAGCTAAGTACCCCATTGGGGAAACTTTTTCTTGCTCTAAACCGATGTCAGTAAAAGTTAATTGTATTTCTTGTAGAAAGCAAATACCTCATAAAGATTTCCATTCGTACTGCATTCCTTGCCTAGGCCCAGACCACAACGTACCTCGCTGTCAGTTTTGTGCCCTATTTAAACAACAAACTATTCGTCGTCTGTTCATTTATGCTTCTAAATATTTTGGTACTCTGTTCAGTTATCCTGATATGGCTTCAGTAAGCCACCTGACTACCAACATTCTGAAAAAACGCAAAGATAAAGACAGAGACAGACGGCTTGGGTCCAAAGCTGCCGGCGACGCTTCTCCTAAGCTAGTCGCCAGTTCACCGGTACTCAATGAGGTGCTTTCGCAGCCCCTGATACCCGCTACTTCAGATTCTCAGTCCTCTACTGATACCCATTCAGAGTCCTGTATGCCGCGAGATGATGCTTCTACTGTGGAAACTGTGGATCTCTCTACCTTGGATGGGTCCGGAGCCACTGTGCAGGCACCGGCTTCTGAGGGTGTATTCAGGCCTACTGACTTGCATATTAAACCAATGCCATCTTCTTCTTCTAGGCCTAAAACTCGATCTTTGCCTAAAAAGCCGATGCCCAGACTGCATGGTCGGGCCCCTATGCCTAAAAAACAAATGATAAGAATGGCTGAGGTCCTTATTACTCTAATCAGGGGAAGCCACCCTTCCCTCTCTAAGAGACCGAGGACTGATTTTCCTTCTGATTCTTCTGATCAGGATTCTGACATTTCTGTTTTCTCTGATGACCAGGATTTGCCATTATCTACCTATGAGGATTCTGATGCAGCGGACTCCATTCCCTCCCCTCCAGAGGATTTCACTTTTGGTGAAACCTTGCATACTCTTAGTGAGCATTTCTGCTGGGAAAGCCAGGATTACTCTGACTCCACAAAGAAGCTTAGGCAATTCTTACTCCTGCCTCAACACAGGCCTTTAGCTATCCCTCCTGTACTGGACATTGTAGATGATGCCTTCTCGGAATCTATCCTGGCCCCTGACTCTCTACCTCCTGCTCACAGAAAACCTGATGTGAGAGTCAGGTACCCTGTAATACCTAAGTTCCTCTTTCCTACTGCGGATCCTGAGAAAATTTCACAGGGCATTAAGGCTACTACTGCCAAAAATCCTACCCCTTCTGATAGAGATTCCAGGGCACTGGATAGAAGGGTAAAGAAGGTATACACTTCTACTTTAGCCATTAGGGCTTTAAATTGCCAGTTTCATATGTTATTATCAGCAGCATATTATTGGATTGCTTAAAGAGAAAATGATGATTCCTGAGTGTGCTGAAAATAAAGAATTACAGGATTTAATGCATTCTGCTTAACAAGTTGGAAAACATACTTTGCAATGTGATTTTGATTCATTAGAGGCATCTTGCAGGGCTGCTGTCACTGGGTCTGTACTTAGAAGGCAATCTTGGCTTAAGGAGCAATCTTTGCCAGATCATGTTAAAGCTAAATTGCTGGACGCTCCCATAAACCAAGACCACCTGTCTGGCAACAAAGCAGAAGAAGTACTTAAAAAGGTAGAGGAAAAAGCTAAATATATGCAACTGTTAAAGATTTCCTGCAAGTACAACCTCCCAGATTTAGTAGGCACTGGCCCTCTAAGAATTGGTCCTTTCCTGCCTCTTCCAGGCCTTCTCAGTCCAAACCCAGAACCAGCAGAACCCCAGGCTTCAGTCCCAAGGTACTCACAGGCCTAAACAGTGGGGAGGCTCCCACTTCCAAAGCAGGGAGTAGTAAAACTCCCCCATATGGTAAACTGTCTCAATGACTTAACTTTAAACATTCCAAGCCCTGCTCAACTGACTGATCCTTTAGGGGGAAAGATTGCCCTGCATGCAAAAAATTGGGAACTCATTACCCAGGACATTTGGGTTTTAAATATAGTTTTCCAAGGATACAGACTCCATGTCCACTCCTTACCAACCCCAAATGGCTGGCCAGACCTACCACCAAATCAGTGAGCAGAGGCTCAAAAGCAAGTTCTCGCTCTTAAGCATCAGAGCTATTCAACCTGTTCCAGAAGAAGAATGGGGACAAGGTTTCTACTCAAGACTTTTTCTGGTACCCAGAAAAGACAATTCCTGGCATCCTATTCTGGATCTGTCTATCCTAAACACATTTCTGGTAATCCCAAAATTCAAGATGCTAACTCTTCATCAGCTTCTCCCCATGCTAGGCAAAGATGCCTGGTTGGCAACACTGGATCTAAAGGAAGTCTACCTGCACATCCCAATAAGGGAATCGTGCAGAAGATACATATGCTTCCGAGCAGGCTGCATGCACTACCAGTTCTCTGCACTGCCCTTTGTGAATACTCTGGGCACAGTAGATAAGCAAAGTGCCTAGCTCCAGTCATTGCATTTTGCAGACAAATATTCAAATATACCCATACCTGGATGATAGTATGTCCTGGCTTTCTGCCTGACTTAGACAATTAAATCATCTGACATTTGTAAATAAATTGCTAACTTCTCTGGGGTACACCATAAACGAAACAAAATCACACCTTGTACCCTGCCAACAAATTGCATTCCTGCGAGCAAGCTTGAATACAACTTCCCAGATGGGCCTACCTCACACCAGAGAAGAAAGTTCATTTGACAGCCTACTTCAAACTACTGGCCACAAAGACCCAGCTATCTGCAAGGAAAATTCTGCAAGCTCTGAGGTTCATGGCCTTCTGCATTCTACTAATTTCATATGCAAGACTGCATATGAGGAAACTACAATGGTATCTAAATAGCTTATAGTGTCAACATTCTCAGGATCTAGAATCAATGATTCCTATCATACCTTGTCTACAGATAGAGTTCCTTTGGGTGGCAGTTGCCTGCCACCTGAACAAGGGACTGCCATTCACTTTACCCCCTGCCACCCAAACCTGACAACAGACGCATCAGACTATGCATGAGGGACTCACTTGGCAGGGCAGTGCATTCAGGGCAAAAGGAACCAAAGTCAAATGCACCTGCATATCAAACAAAAAGAAATGTTAGCTGTACAGTATGCTTTGACAGCCTTCAAGGACCACATTCTTCCAGGACAATTATTGGTAAAGATGGACAACACCACTGTTATATGGTACATAAACAAGCAGGGGGGAACTCACTCATACGCTCTCTGCAGACTAACTATGGCTCTGTGGAACACAGCCTTGAGCTACCAAGTGCACCTACAGGCTCAATTCCTGCCAGGAAAGCTAAACACACTGGCAGACGACCCAAGCAGAAATCTCATGGACCCACACGAGTGGAATTTGGAACCAAAGATATTCAACATGTTGTGAAACAAATGGGGGAGCCCAGAGATAGACCTGTTTACCTCCATCCAGAACTACCAATTGAACAAATTCTGCACAAGGACTTCCCACAAACAAGCTTGGAAACTGGATGCCCTGTCAATCAGTTTATGCCTTTCCCCCTCTGCCTCTCCTCTCCAAGGTACTACTAAAGCTCAAACAGGACAAACCAAGGACAATACTGATTGCACCAGACTTGCCACACCAACACTGGTAGCCCCTTTTGCGCAGTGTGTCACTACTGGCACCATGGCACCTGCCTCAGACACCTGCCCTGCTGTCCCAGCAGGAGAGCCAGATTCTGCACCCACAGCTTCAAACCCTGAACATGGCAGCCTGGCTAATTACCTGATCTCTCCTTTACCATCCCTCAGTAAGCAAGTGTTGGATATAATTCTGGAGGCAAGGAGAACTAGTACTAGAAAATCCTATGCTGAAAAATGGAGAAGATTCTGTTCATGGAACCAAACTCGGAGCATGGGCACAGCAGCACCCAATTTACCTCAGATTCTCCAATACTTAACTGAGATGCTTCACAAGGGCCTTTCCTTTTCCTCCATCAAAATTCATGCTTCAGCTCATTACAGCACAGAACTACCCCTCTTCTCTCAGCCACTGCTGAAGCAGTTCCTTAGAGGAGCCAAAAACTTAAGACCACCCAGGAGATCCCTTACACCAGCATGGGACCTTAACTTTGTATTGGAAAAACTCACTCTACCTCCTTTTGAACCAGCTGCAAATGCTGAGTTGAAATTCCTTTCTTGGAAAACAGCCTTCCTTTTTGCCATCACTTCAGCAGGAAGGGTGTCTGAATTACAGGCTCTCATGGCAGTGGAGCCTTTCATTATCTTTCATGCGGACAGGGTGTCCCTAAGGACCAGTCCCTCTTTCATGCCCAAGTTGGTGCTCTCATGGCAGTGGAGCCTTTCATTATCTTTCATGCGGACAGGGTGTCCCTACGGACCAGTCCCTCTTTCATGCCCAAGGTGGTATGCAGTGTGGCCCTTAATCAGTCCATTCATTTGCCAACCTTCTTTTCTAATCCACAGAACAAAGGGGAATGGATCCTGCACTCCTTAGATGTGCACAGACAACTTAGATTTTACTTTGACAGGACTAAACCTCTCAGGAAATCTGAACAGCTGCTGGATGCATTTGCTGCAGGGGATGGCCATTTCAAAGCAAACCATTTCTAAATGGATAAGCCATTGTATTCATTTCTGCTATAAGTACCATGGAAAACGTACCCCACAGGGGATAAGACCACATTCAACCAGGGCTGCATCTACCTCTACAGCCTTTCTCAGAGGTGTCCCTACCAAGGACATCCTAGAAGCTGCTACCTGGAGTTCTGTACATACATTCACCAAGCATTACCATTTGCCTGTTTTCTCTAAATCCAGAGTTGGCTTTGCCACTGCAGTCTTGCAGGGCCTTATAGCTGGTCCTAATGCTATCCAATTGCCTCGTCCCATCCTTAGCTTTGGGAATCTACCCAAATGTGATGACTGCAACAGTGAAACACCAAGAACATAGTACAGTTGTGTACACTTACATAAATGTAGATGTTAGAGTGTATTCACTGTTGCAGTCTTGGTTACCCTCCCTCCAGGTCCCTGACTTCTATTGACTACACCTCTATTCTTGTTTACTATGCTTAAAGCTTTTTGGTGTATTTGCTTTTTTGTTGGGAGGTGTAACCTTGTATATAATTGCTTCCCATTATGGGGGCACCTGACATCTGGGGAAAGAAAAACTGATATAATGGCGTTGGCTACATTCTTTATACTCCTGACTACCTGACGTCATGGAAGATGAGACCGCAACCGACGCAGGACCCAAGACTTTGATAATCAGGCTGACTGAGGGCTACTGCAAGCAGATAACCCAAATGTGTTGCCTTCAACAGTGAATACACTACACCTACATTTATGGTAAGTGTATACAACTGTACTTTACTAACTGGTTACAGCATCTCCCCCTCCTGTTAGTTAATTTTTTCATATTTGTTATGACATGCACCCAGCAACCTCAAACTGAATGCTGTTTAATGCCTGTCTGACTTAAAGTACTTTTATTGAACCTGTCTTTTCCTCCTTTCCAAATTGTAATATAATACTGTCACTCCCCTACCTTTTGACAAGTGCTGGCAATGCAGACACTGAGTCTCTCATGGGATTCAAAGTTTTTATCCTGTTTAGTAAGCTGACATTTCTTTATTTGTTTCATATAGTTTTAGCAGCTAAGTGTCGACTGTTTCAGCTTGGCTGCTGAGCCTTACAAGATAACAGTTTCCTATTTTCTGCTGTGAGCACTTCCTACACATTACAGTATCACTATCTTTACTTCACTTTTTACTTGACTGTTATGATGCAACTATTAAGTGTCTGTGTCTCACTTTCTTAACTGTAACCCTACAAAATATTGCATAGTTATGTTGTTTTTCTGACATGCCCTTCTGTGCATTCAGTTAAGTTTTTCTAGCACCTGACCATCACTCCTGTTTCAGAATACCTTAATTTCCTTTGCACTGCTCTTTTTGTATCTTCCCATTTGCAGACATTTGTAATGCTTGTTAACTACATAGGTGGTTTGTTCCAGACAACCCCCTAGGCCAAAGGCACACAGAATACAAACAGTGTAGTGGGTACAGGGGAATACAGACATTCTGTAGATATTTCTCTTCAGCAGCTGTGTAATGGTAATGCAAGAAAATGTCCTTTTAAGCTTCCCTTCTTCTTGCAATATTTGCAGCATTCAAGAGATTATTAGAAATTAACAAATCATTTAATTTGGTTGCATTTGTTTGTCTTTTCTCTTCACCACTTGAACATCTAGTCCTAGCTTTTAAATGTTTGTTAACCAGAAAGCAGCATTTTTGATTTTTTTTTTTATTTAACTAAATAGACCCATCTTAAAACAAATCCACCATCTCCATACCAATACAGCTGAATATAGGTAACATCAGAATTCTGGTCTTGCCCAAAACAGTATATTTCAAGGTTTTGCCACTCTTTGTGGAAGTAATGTTTTCTGGCATCATTCTCAGATGTCCTTCAATTTGAGTTTCCACCCATGTTCCATCTGATTCCCTCATACTTTTTTCAGTTTTGTACCACCAAATTGGCCCTTGATTGGGTATTTTCCTAAGACATCCAGTTTAGTGTGGGCATTAGAACTGAAGTCAGTATTTCAAATGAAGCCAAACCATGCTTATGCTTAGAGAACATCTACATCTCTAAAGTCCACATGCCCAGCCTGAACCTATCACAGTTTGGTTGGCCTCTGCTGTCTTACTAAGCAAAATGTGATTTTAGTCTGTGATGATTATAATACAGTAAGATCATTTTTCTTTCACTGTCCACCTAAAAAATATGCTTTACTCATAAGTCATCAGTTTGACTTTTCTCCACCAGAATGTAATTCTGCAGTGAAGTCCAGCCGATGCATTTACACCCAGACTGCAAGCCACATGGGTCATGCTGAAAGACTGCCATACTGCTGTTAATTTCTGCTTCAGTCTTGATAATAACGAAAAAGTAAATTTTTATTTTATAGGTGTAGTGTGGTACTTGATGCATATTTGCTTAACAGAAGCAGATAGAGTGCAAAATCCTATGGGAACCACCAAGTCAGTGACTTGTTGCTTAACAGCCACCTCTCATTTGCTACTTTTTCTTGTCTGTATTTTCAGACAGGTGTGCCCTTTACTTTTCTTAATCCTGTGATGTATGATGTTAGGAGCTTTTTCTGAAGTTCATATACACCACATTTCCATTGTCAGCCTTGTCAGTGGACCAGTTTAAATGGTCAAAACCTCTACCCAGTGACTCCTTGCAGTTATCCATCTATTTGGCGATTTGCATTCAGGAGCCTCACTAGACTAATTTTCAAGATCCTTTCCCTAAGGTTAGGGTTTATTAATGAGTTGCTTACCCAGCTGCTTCTTTTTTTACTTAAATAAATCTTTATTAATTTTTTCCATATCTTCAAATTGAACCATAAATTGTGAAACATAAAATAACATAATCAACTAGTCAACTACTTAAAAAAGAAACTACAGTTGCCTAAGTATACAATCTATAACATCACGTTTCCATGTAAAATATGCAATTTGTAAAGTTGCTGTGCTGACTAATCAGATCAATTTGTTTTGTCCAATATTTCGTCAACTTTCTGTCAATAAATGATATATGATGTTGTGTTATCAGTTCTTTTCTTTATGGTTGCTACTTCATTTGAGACAGGAAGACTGAAATTTTCTTGAAATCTTGAAAGGTTGGCGGTGCTTTATTCTTCCGGTAAATGGTTATGGCTTTACTTGTCCCCAGCTGCTTCTTGAACCATTCTATGTCATAGACAAGATTTATTTATTCATTGACATTTGTTGACTGGGAAAGTCCACTGAGTCAAATTAACCCATTTTCAGTGGAGACCCGGGGAGAAAAGCTCCAGTAACAAATTAAAAATGACTACAGCAAAGAACTAAACAAAGCATTAATATAACAGGCTAAGATTTACAGTAATAAGAAACCATACAAATATAAATAACATTTCTTGGTGACAGAAATATGCGGAGTACAATGTCATTATGCAGTGAAAATAAATGACTGTAGAACTTGCACAGTATATAAATGGATAACTTGGTGAGGACATTCAATATAAACAGTCATAACACGTAGTATATTCTGTGCAATATGAAGGAGATTATACTTTTTGCCTTGTGGAATTTTCTTAAGGATTAAATATTGATTAGTGTACTTTGTTTAAGAGAAAGTTACAGAAGTACAGTTGGTTTACTAGTATTTCAGTTGATCTAAAAAGGGGTATTCTAGTCGGTAAACTCATTGGTGCTGGTTTATGGTGGTATGGCGCTCCGATCACAAGAACAGATGGGATTAAGAAGAAAGTGATTTTTTTAGGGTGACTTTGAAGGTTTTCATAGACTCATTGGTAACGAGTACTGTTACCAACGTTTTAGGAGAGACCACGAGTTTTCGCTGGTAGTTTATTCAGTCTGTGTCCAGTCAGCAGCCAGAAAGCTGGTTCATTAGGAAAATGAGGAACTCTGGTCTAAAGTTCCCATAACTCCTAATTTACATTCTCCATTGTCTCTTTCCCAGCTTGTACTGTTTCTCTATTTTGTATTTGAGCTAAAGAACATGCTCATTTTTAGTCTGAGCTCCTACTGTATTCTTTCTGTTTGCACTTGCCTCTTTATATATTAATAAATTCTTAAGGCTGTCTTTTCCTATCTAAAAAAATGTGGCTTTTTGTCAACCCAGTTAATAATCCTTACTTGTTTATTTTTGTGCCTTACTAAATCTCTAAGTCTGCTGTTGTTTTGACCACTTTTACTGCATGATGTTCATCATACTTGCAGACAGTCAGCTCAAGCTGAGCTGACTAAGACAAATTTGGGCTTCAAGCCCTATAGAGCTTTCCTGTCACCAGAGAGAGCACTCTTCTGCGAGCTTTTAAAGATTGAGGGTCTGCTGTGGCTGTTCCATTGCTCGGTAGATAAGTTCCCTTTGGGGAAAAACCTTCCACATATTTTAAACTTTCCTATTTAGGAAAATGTATATTTTAGCTAGGAATATGTTTTTGTTGACTGTCATACAACTTTGCTGTACTTTTAACTTGAGCACCACGGTGGTGCAGCAGTTAACATTGTCGCCTCACAGCAAGAGATTCACCCGTTCGATTCTCGGCTGGAGCGCCTTCTGTGTGGAGTCTGCATGTCCTCCCCGCGGTCGAGTGACGTCTAAAGACATGCGGGTAGGTGCGTGCATGAATGGGTGTGCCTTCTTTGAAGGCTAGGTGTTGGGCTGGCAACTTGGCACTGTAAAAATCCACTGCCAATCATTAGTGGACTGGAGTTCAGCTGTGGCGACCCCTAACAGGGCAAAGCCGAAAGACAATTATATAGCCCATTGCAGGCTATAGAGTATCCACATTTTTCCATATTCGGATGACTTTATCTTTGAGAAGTCTCTTCCCAAGTGTCAGGAATATCACTTGGGTGTGAGACCTATGCAGGTTGGGATTCCAAGAGAGCATTTAAGTCTTTTGACTCCATCACACAAGATTGTGCCTCTGGAGTGTCTTTGCTTGACACCTCAGTGCAAAGATCTTTTCTTACACAGGAAAAAAAAATAGGCCTGTATTAAGATCTATTTCAGGAGTTTTCCACTCATTGTCACTGTGAGGAAATACCTCAGTAGCTTGTTTTTTCTTGGCTTCTATGATTCTTGTGATACCTCTGGGCAGACTCCACATGAGAAAGATAAAATGGTATCTTAAGTCTTTTTACTCCCAACACCAACACCCATTATTTTTTTTTTCAGATTCCAGTTCTGGATTTGTGAAAAGAGAAATTAGTGATTCTGCCTTTTGGAATTGACCAGATGGAGCTCCTATAAGCTTCCTTATAGATTGATCTACTGGCACAAGAGCAGGGGTGTTTGATACATCTCAATCCTATACAACCTGGGATGACTGCCTGGATAAGGTCTTAATATCTTTAGACAGCTGTTTACTGAGGACCTCAGCAGGTACTAATGGGGGCAAAAAAGCCTGCTACTAAAAAGTTATATTTATAAGCAAATGGAAAAGGTTTCTAGTTGCTGCTAGCCAGATAACCAGCTCCCATTCAGGGCTAGTGTTTCTCTTCTTTCGTAACGTTTGTGTGCAAGTTAATTTGTATGGCCTGGCTTACTCCACTATCAAAGTTCATTTGTCTGCCCTTTCAGTACTTTTGCCTAGTGATCCCATCTTTCAAGGCATTTTTATGTCAAAATGTTTTTCAAAGGGTTGTTGCATAAGAGACCTCTAAGAAAACCATTGATTCCTCCTTAATATCTTAATTTTATGTTGGACAAGCTAACACTTTCCCCATTTGAACCAGCCCATCTGGCTAACTTGAGGTTCTTAACATGGAAAACAGTTTTACTGATTGCTGTGACCTCTGCCTGAGTTGCAAGCTCTAATGGTGGGTCAACCTTATCCCATTTCCACATATACAGGGTTTCTTTGAGGCCATATACTTCGTACCCCAGAAAGCAGCAGCAAGCATACCACAAGGCTGTCTAGTACTGCCTTAAACTAGCTAAGTTGCTGTTACTTTTGCTACCAAACTTGATAAATCAAATGGCAACCCAGGAGAAATGTACTCTGCAAGCATGCTGCAATAAATGACGCTAGAAGTAGGGCAATCTAGTATATACAGATGTAAAAGGAAAAAACTTCAAAGACCAATGCACGTTAGGTTCAAGCAAGACACCCTTTATTACTTGCAGCAAGGAGACAAAGCATGTAGGTACAAGATTTGTCTGGCTCTTTGGTGATCAGTATATTATTCTTATACAGTTCTCTTCATGTCATACAGAAAATGTTACTTTTCTATTGCCGACGTAGTTGGACACAGCTTTCTGTATGTTTCACAGAAAATGTTATCAGACTTATTGCTGACATGGTCAGATTATTTGCTGTCTTGCAAAAACATTTTGAGAAAAAAAACCTGGCCTTGGGCTTATTTTAGCCCACCTTAACTTTTCAATTCTTCAATTGTACAGTTCTAATACATGTGTTACATTTTGTCTAGATTCAAGGTACATTTCTAGCTTTGGTACAAGTAATGCTGACTATGGTTTATACTTTCAAGCATCTATTGTTTTCTTTATCAAAGCTTCTAGCAGCCACATATTTTCTAATGGCATAAGCAGAAATGAAATATCTCTTTGTTAAGTTTCATGACACTAGCAGAAATGAAATGTCTCTTGTTAAGTTTCTAAAAGCTGTGCAGATTCATGCAGTGTGAACAGAATAAATGTATTAACCCTTTTAAACCTTGAATGCACTAAGCATGCATATTACTATTATATATTTTTCTAACATTTCCCCCTTTTAATACTTCTACTCTACTTTCAAGATAAGCATAAACAGTTTTTTCTTCCCCTAACCTCTTCCTGCTCAGGATTTGCAGTTAAGAGAGTCATTCAGTTTAAGCTCATGAAAGCATTTTCATTTTTTTAACAATTCTTCAAGTTCAGCATCTTGGTATAAGGTTTCTGAAACTGAAATGTCTACAAAATTTTTAATCAGTCTTTTTATGCAGGGGTTGCAGCAGCATACACATACCCACCAGTAGGATTATTCCTACACAGATGGCAATCGGAATGTTCATCAGGATGCTGCCCTAACCCCCAAACAATTTCTGGAAAAAGTCCGTCAATGGATTTGGTCATGGTTTGGTCATGGCTGACACCTGCTGAATCACCTCAAGATGGTTGTCTATCTAGTGTTTGTGGTCAGGAATATACGAACAGCACTCCTCCTGGAATATACGAACAGCACTCCTCCTGGATTAAAGCACACATACCTCCTCACGCCGCTAGGGTGAAGTCAAGAGCCATGTGATTTTGAAGCACCACTGTTCTCATGGCAGTCAGTTCATCAGTCACCAATTCTAGGGCAGAAAAGGTTGCATTGCTCATTATTTCGAGAAGCTTAGACAATTTTCTCAGTTCCCAGATTGATTTCTTTGCTCCATATGCTGGCAGTACACCTGCCCACGATATAACAGTATCACTCTCAAGTCCATGTGTGACAGTCCATTGTTCCCCGAGCCCACAGCATGATGTTTTTTCCAGCGCGCATTGATTTGCCCCACTGGATTGACAGGCTTCTTGATTTCTCGAACATTCCGAATTTTCCCTTGAGGTAAAACTGCTGTGTGTCGTATGGCCGGAACCAGGTACCCCAAAAAACAACTGCAGGACCAATTCTCAGGTAGCCATTTATATGCTTTTCTACCACATATAAAGTAACAATCTTCTACTTTAGTAGTAACTTTACTATACCCTGACTCTGCATGAAACATTTTTTTGTTGATTATGGACAGTTGCTTATAGAGGTCAGCATTATGTTTTACTTCTTCAATTGTCCTATGCATCAGTTCAACAAATGTATCATAGCTCGTGTTGCAGTAGGATCTGATGTTATCAGGTTTAGTGTAGCATCTATAGGGAACAGTCACATTGCAATTGCTCCAACCCACCTTGACTGTATCATTCTTATAAAAACACACAATTCCCTTCTGTCGAACAGACAAGTGCATTGCTACTTTATCTTGTGATGTGGCATCTGATGTATCATGAATTAGGTTTTCCCAGGTCTTGTTGGCTCCTAGAGGAACTGAAGTTAACAGTAACCCCCCATATGCTGTTGGTAAAGCTGTGCAAATCCAGCAATTCGAAACATTGAAGGTTTCAGCATACACATATTTGATTGCCTGGTAAGTGTTAAAGTTTGGGTGCCACTCTGCACGCTTGTTCAGTTCAATTTGTGTTGCTGAGGAAAGGAATGGCCACAACAAAAAGGTTATTGTCACTAGTACAGTCAACAGGATGGTTATGCAATACTTTTGTGGAAATGGTTGTTCTGCATTTCTGTTTTCTCCAGCTCTTCCAAGTAGGTGTATTTGGATCTTACTGGATTCCATCATTTTTACTTTGGACACGTGCTCTTACTCTCTGCCCTAATAGGACCTTCAGCACAGATGGTTTCTTCACTGGGGTTGAGACGGATCAGTCCTGTTGATCTGACCCCCCTTTGTAGCCAGGCTGTGTGCTGAGGGCCCCGATGGAGAGGTAAGATTTTTGTCCAACTCTAAGTTCTTAACCAGCTTGCAGTGCGTCAGGTGTATCCACAAAGCTCGTTCTGCTATCATGACTGCAGTGGGTGTCGAAAGAAGCACCTGGTAGGGACCTTCCCACCTTGGCGATGCCCAGTTTTTTCGCTTGATGATTTTGATCTACACCCAGTCTCCTGGCGTCACTGCCACTTCTGATGTTTCGGTTTGTTTTCTATCTGAAACAGAATTTGACTGCAACAGATGTTTAGAACTCAACAACGTTTTTCATATATTCAGCTAGTGTAAAATCAGCTTCCTGATCTGATGACATGAGAAGTTTCCACTGGGGTGTATAATAAGCCCTTCCAAATAGTTTTTCAAAAGGAGTCAATCCTTTTGCTGTAGGGACAGTTCTCATGCTCAACAGTGCCAGGAGTAAACAGTACAACCAAGTTTTTCCTGTCTCAGCTATTAATTTTCTCAATTTGTTTTTTAGTATACCATTATGCCTTTCAACTAGCCCTGCAGATTGTGGATGGTATGCACAATGATTTTTTAAAGAAATACCAAAATGCTTGCTCAACTGCTGTATGGTTTGATTTACAAAGTGTGTACCATTGTCACTGTAGATTCTTTCCGGAATACCAAACCTAGGAATGATTTCCTTGACAAGTACTTTTGCCACTGTAGCTGCAGCTGGATTTTTGGTTGGAAAGGCTTCCACCCATCCGGAAAACATATCTATAATGACAAGACAATACTTCTTATTTTCACATTTGTTCAATTCTATGAAATCCATACAAATAGTGTGAAACGGATATGGTGGTGTGGGGAAACTCCCTTGCTTGGGCTTTATCGCCCCCTGTGCATGATGTTTGTTACAAATCTGACACATCAAACAAAATTTTTTAGAGTAGTTTGTAAACCCGTACGTTGTGAACACCTGGATCACCAGCTGTACCATCCCCCCTGCTGAGACATGGCACTGCCCGTGGCTCAACAGTGCTGCATAGCGAAACAAATTAGAGGGTTGTATCAGTTTTCCCTCTGTAGAGATGTACAGCCCCTTTTCGAGGATTGCTCCTCGTTTTATCCATCGCTGTTTTTCAGCTTGCATAGTGAGTGTCTGCACTGTTTTTAACATGTCTAGAGCTAAAGTTTCAGAGGGTTGTAATTCCTCATTTAAAAGAAATACTTCTGTGGCTGCTTGTTTTGCAGCTGTATCAGCTCTCGCATTACTTTTTGAAATCATATCTTGTTGCTTGGTGTGAGCTGTGCATTTACAAATGGCTACTTTCTGAGGTAACTGAATAGATTCTAAAAGATCTAAAATAAACTGTGCATGATTTATAGGTTTGCCAATAGATGTTATCATTCCCCAGTTTTTCCACTGTTGCGCAAAAACATGTACAGTAGAAAAAGCGTACTGGCTATCAGTAAAAATGTTTACACATTTACCCTTTGCTAAGGTACATGCCCGTGTCAGGGCAATCAATTCTGCTGCCTGTGCAGATAAGTTGTGCGGTAAAGGTTTTGCTTCTATAATCCCAGTATCAGAGACTACTGCATATCCTACTAGGTTCTGTCCTGCAGGACCCCTTTTGCACGAGCCATCCACATAGTATGTCACCTCAGCATCATCCAAGGGGACATCCGTGAGATCTTTTCTAGGTAGTGTCTTTTGCTCAATTACCTGCAGGCAGCAGTGCGGTGTGCCATCTGCAGCGGTCGGGAGCAGAATAGAAGGGTTTAAAGTCATGCATCGTTCAATTGTCATATGAGGTTGGCTCAATAATATAGTCATACAGGAAAGATGCCTAGCAGGGGAAAGATATGCCACCTTTTCTTGTAGTAAAATAATCGCGACTGCATGAGGTACTCTCAAAGTGAGAGGGTGGAACAAGACTACTGAGGCTGAAGCCTGTACTGCCATTGCAGCTGTAACTACTGCTTGTACACAGTGGGGTAAGGACCGTGCCACTGGGTCTAGTTGTGATTAGTAGTAAGTAATGGGACGTTGCTTATCCCCATGCTGTTGTGTTAACACTGATGTCATGTAACCCTGCTTACAATCTACAGTTTGGAAAAAACGTTTATGGTAGTTTGGCAATCCCAGAACTAATGAGGACGCTATTAACTGCTTTAGTTTACAGAAGGCAGATTCTGCCTCTGGTGTCCATTGTAACAAATCCTGCGCTGCCATAGGCTTCTTATATATAAGGTCCATCAGAGATGCAGATTCCAAGGCATAGTTTGGAATCCAGCTCCGGCAAAAATTAGTTGTACCCAGGAAGTACATCATTTCCTTCTTGGTAGTGGGTTTTGGTGCTTGCAAAATTGCTATTTTTCTGTCCTCATCTAACGTTCTACCTTCCTTGGATATTACATATCCTAGGTATTTGACCTGTTTTTTCCAAAGCTGCAGTTTATTCTTATTTACCTTATGTCCCTCAGCGGCTAAAAATCGTAGAAGTGCTACGGTATCTTCTCTACAATCATGCTGGGTGGGGGCCACTAGCAAGATGTCATCAACATAAAGTAAAATCTGACTGCCTTTTGGTGGGGTGAATCCCACCAAGTTGCTTGCCATTTCTTGTGGGAATATCGTTGGACTTTCACAATGTCCCTGTGGTAGTTGCATATATGTATACCTTTTCCCCTGAAATGTAAATGCAAACCAATACTGGCTATCAGGGTGTATCGGTATGGAAAAGAACACGTTGCTGATGTCTACCACAGAGAAATATTTTTGTTGAGGTTTCAAATCATTCAACAGGGTGTGTGGGTCTGGCACCGTGGGTGCCCTTGGTATTACTGCATCATTTACGGCTTGTAAATCCTGGACCATATGCCATTCTCCATTGGCCTTTTTAACTGGAAATAAGGGTGTGTTACATGGTGAATTGGGAGATTCTACTAGTATCCCTCCTTTAAGTAAGGCTGCTATAATAGGCTTCATCCCTGCCTCTGCATCTTTTCTTAAGGGATGCTGTCTCTTTTTTGTGGTCTAAATGCTGACTTTGGCATGATAGCAACTGGCCCCGCTGTACGAATGAGTCCTACATCTGATTTCCCTGTTGACCAAGAGAGTCTGTGGTATGTCTTGTAAGGCATTCTCTTCCTCCTTTAATAGGAGTGTCAATCAGCTGTCCTCGCTAGACTGCAAGTGCACAGCTGGGTTGGTCTGAGTTATCCAATTCAACTTTTGTACTTGTATTCCTTGTTTTGACAGTTCTAGTTCTGTCTGTTTCTCCCATCTCGTGACTTTTTCTCCTAGGTCTGCCCATTCTACATTCTATATTTCTGTTGGTTAAGCTAACCTGTGGTAATCGATTAGATTTATAAAGTGCAAAGAACTCCTGGGGCAATGAACAGCTGGCTACACTGTTCCCTTCTGTGTCCCAGTACAGGTTACGCAATATCAATCTGTTTGCATGATTCTTAAATAACTCTTGCTCATATTCCTTATTAGGTCCTGGTATGTTGCAATAATATAGGGTACAGTGCAACACGTGTTGCTTATCAATGTCAAGGGAGGGGAACTTGCTGATGGCTAGGTTCATTAACTCTTTGGTCACAGTCCCTGGACCAGTCGTAACCAAGTCCTGACTGTACCAATAAAACATTTCACCTTCCGCTTGCACTACAAAGGTGTTAATTTGTCGCTGTGCTTTCATACCCTGCATGGTTGGGACTACTGCTATACCAAATAGCTGCATGTGGTCTCTGCCCAAGAGGTTTACTGGGCATTTTGTAGAAACTACAATTTTGCTACTTTGTGTCAGTCCTGAAACTGCATCAGTTATTGCAATGCTACGGGAGAGAGGCTCCCGATACAGCTGTCCATTAGCTGCTTTGACCAGTATGTAATCAGGTGACTCTGTGTTTTCTGGCAGTTTGGAGGGGGTGTATCAGGGTTCGTGATGCCCCTGAGTTGCACAAAAATGTAACCTCCCTCCCTTCTACCAAGAGTGTAACTTCTGGTTTTGTGTCTGCTAAATAGAGCTCCAAGCTCAATAAAGCTAGGTCTAATATTTCATTTTCTTCATTGTCACTAACTTCCTGCCCTTCCTCTACTCCCTCTATCACATTCTCATTTGTCCTTTCTTCGCTATCCCCTTCTAGTGATTCTTAACTAACATATAGTCAGTCCTCACCCTCCTTGTCTTCCGTTGTTGCCTTCTTGTTTTTCTTGCAATCCCTTGCCAAATGCCCCTTTTTACCGCATTTAAAACATTCTCCCCTTTTTTTCCACCCTTCAAAGTCCTCTGATCGCTGATTAGATTGTTTGTTTCCCTGCGCATTTTTCTTGCCCTTTTTCCCAGACTGTACTACATAAACTTCTGCTCCATCTTCTACAGAAAATACTTGCGCTTTCTTTTTCTTTTTGCTATTAAAATGCCTTTCGGCATGCCTAGCATATTCAAGTAATGATTGTAACCTGCTTGTACGATGGTTTACCATGTGTTTTGTAATAAAACTGCTTATAGGCATGCTACTGCCTTTTAAAAATGCATTCTTTAACTGCTGTTCATGTGGGGAATCTTGTGTTTGATCTTCAGGAACCTGCATTCCACAGTGGTTACTAAAACATTCTAACAATCTGGCATAATACCAATCAATTTTTTCACCTTCTTGTTGGATGCATTGATTAATGCAAGTCCAGTCTGCCCTAGGTTTCCATTTTTCAGAGATGCAGTCTGTAAGACCTTTTACTCTGGTGTCTAATTCTGCGCTGCTATGTGGGAGGGGTCTTTGTGCAGCGTCACGGGGATTCCAGTTCCCACTAATCATGTACCAATCTGGCCCTACTTTGTCTAACTACTTTTTCTATTTCTTCTCCATTTACGTTATAACTCAACCTCATTCCTTGTAAATCTTCTGAGAATTTTCTGAAATTAACCTTGGGATGGAGAATTCCCCCAGTGGCTTTCCGGATATCGTCCAAGGTTTATACACTAAGATAGTTGGGTCCTGATTGTCTTGACCTGCCTGAGGATTGGGTACTTCTATAAGCGGGCATATTTCTTCTTCTTCATCTATAGATCATGAATTCTTAACTATTTGCCATAACTCGATACCTTCTTCTGAATTACCTGCCCTTGTTCGGGACCTGGTCCCGATGGGATCTCTAATTTTAGTCCATTTTAATTTCACAATATCTCTCTTCAGTGACCACAGGATATAGTGGGGGTGGACTAACCTGTTCACTTGCTTCATATTCTGGTAAGGGAGGTGGAGGTGCTGATGCTATTACTAAGTTATTATCCTCCTTATCTAAAAACGTTGCTTTTGAATCTTTGTTTTTTTGTTCCCTACGGTTTACTTCCTCTAGCCACCTGTGTGCCTGAGGAATTCCTAATCGACGTTGCTTTTTTTCCCGACCCTTGGAATCGTTTTTGAGCTGTTTGATAAGCAAGTATTTTTCTAATTTTCCGTCAAATTCGTATTTATTAACCCATTTTGAAGAATAATATTGTCGGCATGCTGCGACTGCATATATTTTGCGTCTTCCATTAACAGCGGGTTTTGGGGTCTTTTTGTGCATTTATTACCTATTTTGTTTTACCCTTTGATCGTTACGTAACTTCTCTTAATTTTTAACGTGGTACCATGGATTTTGTTATAGTCTCTTCAGAATGACTGCCTACTTATTCTGTTTCTCCTGATCTATGACAAGACAGTAATCTTTTTTTTGTCCCTGACTTGCAAAAATACAGTCTGACAAAAACAATACACATCTAGTCTCTGATCTAAAACAGAAAAAAGTAGATTCACCTTACCTGAGCCTACGTGATTGATCACTGATTCGCGGAGACCCATCCTTCAGTCACAGATCAGAAAGTGGCTGGCCTCTTTTGAATGACAATTCAGTCGGAGGACTTTCCATATAAGAAGAACCGATTTGGTTTCTTCCCCGTATGGTTTCAACCACCTGGCCGTCTGATCCGAGGTGAAGAGAGGGTTCCGGTCCGAAGGACCAAAGACCAATGCACGTTAAGTTCAAGCAAGGCACCCTTTATTACTTGCAGCAAGGAGACAAAGCATGTAGGTACAAGATTTGTCTGGCTCTTTGGTGATCAGTATATTATTCTTGTACAGTTCTCTTCATGTCATACAGAAAATGTTACTATTCTATTGCTGACTTAGTTGGACACAGCTTTCTGTATGTATCACAGAAAATGTTACCAGACTTATTGCTGACATGGTCAGATTATTTGCTGTCTTGCAAAAACATTTTGAGAAACAACCTGGCCTTGGGCTTATTTTAGCCCACCTTAACTTTTCAATTCGTCAATTGTACAGTTCTAATACATGTTACATTTTGTCTAGATTCAAGGTACATTTCTAGCTTTGGTACAAGTAATGCTGACTATGGTTTATACTTTCAAGCATCTATTGTTTTCTTTATCAAAGCTTCTAGCAGCCGCATATTTTCTAATGGCATAAGCAGAAATGAAATATCCCTTTGTTAAGTTTCATGACATTAGCAGAAATGAAATGTCTTATTTTCATGACATTAGCAGAAATGAAATGTCTCTTGTTAAGTTTCTAATAGCTGTGCAGATTCATGCAGTGTGAACAGAATAAATGTATTAACTCTTTTAAACGTTGAATGCACTAAACATGCATATTACTATTATATATTTTTCTAACAGATCATAGGTTCATAGGTTTGTACTAGGCTAGCAAACACTTGGTTCTTTTTAATCCCAGCCATGGCTCTCAAATCTCTTGACAAGTTCTGTTACCCTTGATAAGAGTAAGCAGGGGCTTGGGAGATGAAACATTTGCAAGCAAGGGGCCTTGGAGATGAACCATTTACAGGTTGCCTGCGTCTGTTAGATATAAAAAAAGGAACTTGTTTGAATAAAGTCCTGATTTTTTCCACTTAGGACCGTTTTACCTCCCCCTATATTCTTATTTTTTGTACTGCAAGCCTTGTCCTCCTATTTTGATTTTATCACCTGTGCCCCTTCCCTTCAGTGGTAATAGTACTACTGTGTGCAATCTTCTCTAATGTTTGCATTTCCTCTGTCCCTTTTAGTGCCTTGTATTGAATTAGATGTGACCTTATGTACATTTTTTAACCATGCTGGTTGCCTCTCATTCCCACTTCAACTTTTATGTGTACTCATTTTGTGCTTCACTTCTGTTGTAATGCAATTTTGTTAGTATTCTCTCCTACACGTGAGCATTCATTTTCAGAAAGATTTTTCCCAAATTGAAGTCTAAACTTCTGTAGTGAGTAGTGCCCTTTCTGCCCACTGCTGCAGGGATTGTGAATTATACTAATCAAAATGGAGGTATCTCTGTTGCTTGTAGGCTGTCTTACCACTCATTTGTGCATATCTTGTATGTCGGTGATGACCAAGCTGATAACTTTTCAGGTCAGCATCTTCACCTTTTCTAGTTTGGTTTCCATTACAGTTTCTCTTCTACCCCTGGGATTTATTCACTGTAGAGATTGGCACTTCACAGTGTAATCCTACTGCATTTTTCAACACTCCTTGTTTGCTAACCATCCGTCTGCCACCACAGTTTCAGTGCATTGTCATCCAGGCAGCTGTCTGAGGACTTTTTTTTCTTTAATTCTGTGTCCCCTGCATGCTGTGAAAACTCTCCTGGAGGGGATGTAGCCCCTTAGGCAACCTCACCACTCCTTAAGCAGGGAAGTTTGTAATTTCACCAATGAAGGTTCTAAAGTTGTTCACAGGATCAGTGCAAAAACTATATTATCGAAGTGATTCAGCTGGGAAATGTGTCTGTGCTTACAAACTATGGTAATATAAATTAATGCAATTCATAAATGTGCTGTCTTGTCTGTGATTGTGCTGCTGCTGTACAGTTATGTATTTGAGGAGGTTATTGGTTAAGGAAGGGTTCACACACTGTGCTAGTCTGTTCGGGAAGTGTTTAGTACTACATTAAGTGGTGATGTACATTTTGATTGCAGTGACTTTTTTGTTTGAAAGTAGTTTAAAATGTGAGATTTGGTGACACGAATCTCTTCAGGAGATGGCCCATTCTATGTCCCCAATCTCCAGTGGAGATTCATTAGCAGGCGATACACCCCACAATGTGTCATTGTGTGTGTACGTGCACTTTCATTCCTCTCCTCTGTCTGCTGTCTTCACTGTCAGAATAGCTACCGGAACCTGGGCCAACCGGAACACAGTCAGGGCTCCATCCATATCTCTCTGCTATTGAGTTAGATAGACACTTCACAGTATACTGCTGGAAGACCAAGATCCCCATAACTGTGGCTGAATTTGTCATAGAGAAAGTGAATGTACAAATGTTTTGGATGTGCAAATGACAGAGATGCAAAGAGACTTGAGGCATTAGTGGGGGAGATGAATAAGAGCTAAGAGGAAAAGTGTGGACTGTGTGCGTGATTTTCTACTTCTGACAGCACAGCATGTGTTCATGATCCTTGTGAAAATGTTTAATAGCTTACTTATACTGAAGTAAGAGTTCAGGTTAATTCTGGATGTTGAGGTTTTGTCAGAAAGGGACATGACAGCATGTTGCAACACATTGTGTGGTATGCTGGGGTTGTAATGGAATGTGCACAGGCAGTTGAAACCAAGTTCTTATTTCAGTCCATCTGTTTGTATTTTTAGTCTAGTATGTGAGGGGAAAAGCTGTGAAAGCTGCACTTCAAGAAGTGGTAGATGGCGCACATGTAACCTGCACTGTATAGATAGTAAACTAGCAGGGTGTAGCTGAAACAAGGCTCCACATCTGCAGGGTAGAACTGGGTTAAAAACAACTGTATATATTGATAAGTGAACAACTGAATTCACTGTTCCCAGACTGACTTTACACTGAAATTATTCCCAAGTCCTTACCTTACACCGAAATTGCTTCTAATACCCCACTATATGCCTTCACCTTGGTATCCACTGGGACCTATGACCTACAACAACCTCTGTTTGTTGCACTGAGTTCCACTTTTTTTGCTTCAGAAATTATTGCAAACAAAATAACTTTTTTAAACTTATGTATGTGGAGCAATGGTAAGAGTATCAAATATGTATGCACGTGTACATTTATTTTGCATAGTTTTGTACTTTTTCCCCCTGCAGTTATGCAAAGTGTTCTTGTTCTTTCTTCAGTTTGGCTTTCTGTTTTTCTTAGTGATGTTTGCTTCTCCCTCCAGCTGTAAATTTTAAATTGTTTTGAAAGTTGGTTACAACTGTTTTCTGATGAGGTGAGTGGACTGACCCTTTGTTAGCTGTATACCTTTTGCCAGAATCTGTTTTAATTTTAGGCCACTGCATTTAGCTAGTTGCAGTCCAGAGTAAGTATTGAACAGAAACTGTAACTGATATTCATGCACAGATCTGATTGGTTATAAGAAGTCTTTAGATTATCACTTCATATGATGTGATCAGTATTTCTGCCAGTGCTTTGTCTGATCCTAAATAACTTTTTATTAGTATTGTAAGCCTCCAGTGGTGTAGCTATTTGTTAGAACTGCAGCCAAGTAAAGTAGTACATTCAGGTATGCTTTTGCATACCTTTACTGTGCATCAGATGAATCTTTTTTTTTTTAATTTCAATTTTTTCTGAACTCTGTGTGGGTTTATGTGGACATATTGTATTAGCATAACTTGGGAAGCAGTCTTAACGTTGAGAGTAGCGTTGAGATAGTACCTTATTGTTGCTGACTAATTTTAGAAGTGCCCAGCTAATATAGTTGTACTAGACAAGCTAGTAGTTGAGCTGTAAGATGTACAATATTACTGTTTCATGCACTTTTCAAGATGGAAGCAGTTTTGATTTTTAAAGTCTGCGAGGACGGAGTAGAGAACTGTGACTGTGGTGTAGGTGACCTTCACTACTTTTCACTCATGCAAAGAATAAATTTGATGCACTGGTAACTAGCAGTCTGGTTAACTTTCCTTGCCCATTTTATGCATGTGTATATGGATCTACTTTACATTACCGAAAATCCATAAACCCGAAGACTAAATGGCTGAGACCAGAATAACGAAACTTAGAATGTTGAATGGTGTCTTTCCCAGGGCAAGTAAACACTTGTGTAACAAAAAACAGCCCCTGCACGAAAGGCAATTGTACGGCTTAAACCACAATGTAAAAAACAGAAAAATAAGCCAGCAAACTGTGATGCTGAAACCAATGTAGATAGTTTATTGCATATCAGCAAAAGAAATAAACCGGTTTCGGCTAAAGTTGTTACATAGTCTTCCACTTGCCCAATGTGGGGAATAATGCCCTTTTCCCCACTGTAGAGCGTTCCCAGAGTTGGTATATTTAGTTGGGGGGTATAGAGGGCATAGCCCCCCACCTATGTGGGTTTAAGGTAAGTACTGTGTGATACTGTAGTTTTGGGCAAGTGTTTACTTGCCCTGGGAAAACATATGTGGTTCGGCATTCTAAGTTTTGCTATTCTACTCTCAACCATTTCATCTTCGGTTTTATGGATTTTTGGTAATGTAAAGTAAAACTATATGTGCATGTGTGCATTTCTAGTCATATAAATTGACTTGCAAAAATATCTGTGCACATTTACATAGATTTCTGCACTTCAGAATGCATGAATTTTGAAAAAAATCTAAGCTAGAAAATGAAAAACAAAACCATAGCAAATGCTGTAGACATGATTTGTCTGAGAAAGTTTTTCTAATATAATGCATAGCGTTCATGTTAGGGGCAAAAATCAAGATTGGAGCTAATGCATGATTATTGTCTTACTTTGTTACTAAGCCTCTACACCTAACCCCAACTGTACACACTATACCTGCCAACTGTCCAGATTTTGCCTCATATTTTTGTCCTGTTCCTCATAAAAAGGTATGATTTTCTCAAATTTACTTCCTTACCCTGTATTACTGTCAAGATAGTGTGTGTGTCTTGTCTGTGCGTGTGTGTCTGTCTGTGCATGTGTCTGTGTTGTAGAAGTTTAGCTTTTCATGATTGGGATTACTCTGTTTTCTTAGGCCCAGAAAGGGTTGTGTTTTGGTTAAAGTGTTCCTGTAGTTTGTGAGTGTAGTGCTATTTAGTGTTTTGTACTTTGGTGTTTACTGTCATTTGAACATGGGTAAAGGTTTTAACAAATGTGTGGTGAGCAGATACAAATTCCCATCGCAGGATGCACACCTTAAGTGGGTCTCTCTTTTTTTTTTTTTGGAACCCTTGACCTTTGTCTCTGGGTGTTAAGTTTGTAAAGGGGTTTGGATCCAGGACCCTTAACGAATGCAGGGCTAAGTTGGTCCTCAAAGGACTTCTTTCCTCTGGGTCTTTGGGTGCTTCTCCCTTGAGTCTGAAGGCTGGAACCAAGAACCATTGTTCTTTGGATTCCCAAATCATTGAAAGGGGATTGAAAGAGATCTCCATAGGTGTTTACTAGGCTATGACCCCAGATTCTTTTTAAGCCTACAAATCTCTGACAAATTCTGGTACCCTTCATAAGTGTAAGCAAGGGCTTGGAAGATGAAACATATTTACAAGCAGGTGCCTGGGAGATGAACCATTTACAAGCTGCCCAAGTCCATTAGAGACATTAGTGCTAAACCAAGGATGAATTTTCCTGTTCCCCATCCTGTTGTCCAAGTTACAGTAGAACTGGGTTAGGGGTGAACTCTGCTTCACGTGGATAGGGAGCCTGTTCTTGAGCTGGAGTAGTCTCTGGGCTACATACCTGTCTGTCCAGCAGGTCTTACTTGTATCACAGGCAAGGTTTAAGTCTTTAGAACAGGTAATTCTAGTGCTGTTTATTTTGTGGATGTGCAGGAGGTCCATCAGAGTGGTGTCTGACGGCCAATGTCTGAAATCACGGTTTCCAAGGGGCAGGAAATCGAACCAAAAGTTGACGACTGAGGTTAGTAGAGCTGCATGGTGCACTCAACTTTTTGACAAGCGACATGCTGGGACTGTGGAGGGAGGTCGCACATCTGAGTTGACACAACCAAGGATTGGGTTGTATTTGCAAGAGTTAATGCATTCTGCTGAACAAGTTGGTAAACACACTTTGCAATGTGGTTTTGATGCTTTAGAAACATCTTGCAGGGCTGCTGTCACTGGATCTGTACTTTGAAGGCATGCTTGGCTAAAGGAACAAAACCTGCCAGATCATGTTGCAGATCTTTATGTTTAGCACAGTCAGGAATCAACATCATTTTCTGTTTAAGTAGTCCCATAATATGCTGCTGATACTTTAACATATGAAACTGGCAATTTAAAGCCCTAATGGCCAAAGTAGCAGAAGTGTTTGCCTTCTTACCCCATCTGTCTAAATATAAATATAAGGGCTTTTCTCCCTTAATTGGGTTTTGCTCATACCTGCCATTGTGTTTAGTATAATTTTTTAGTATAATTTTTATAGTTTATAATTTTATTATTATAATTTTTCTGTTGACCAATGCTGCCTCTGTATTGTGATTTTACATGTCTTTTTATATATTGTTAACTTTGTCACTGTTCATGCTTGGAGCTTATCTCCCCGGGCCTGCACTGAAAATGGACATATATCAAGTTAGACTAGCCCTGTCAACAAATGTAAAATAAATAAATAAAAATAAATAAATAAATGTTAAAGCTAAATTGCTGGATGCGCCCTTAAACCAAGACTGCCTTTTTGGCAACAAAGCATAAGTCCTTAAAAGGATGGAGGAAAAAGCTAAATTTATGTAAACTGTTAAAGATTTCTTACAAGTACAGCCTCCTAGATTCAGTAGGCATTGGCCTTCAAAAAACTGGTCTTTTCCAGTCGCTTCCAGGCCTTCTCAGTCCAAACCCAGGAGCAGCAGACCCCCAAGACTTCAGTCTCAGGCTATGCACAGATCTAAGCAGTGAGGGGGCTCCCACTTCCAAAGCAGGGAGTAGTAAGTCACCCCCCTATGGAAAAATGGCACAATGACTTATCCTTAACTCTTCCAAGCCCTGCTCAACCACTTGCTCCCTTAGGAGGAAAGCTCACCCTGCATGCAAAAAACTGGGAACTCATTACCCAGGACAAATGGGTTTTAAACATAGTTTCCCTAGGATGCAGATTCCACTTCCACTCACTCCCAACCCCAAGTGGATGGCCAGACCTCCCCCCAAATCAGTGGGCAGAGGCCCCAAAACAAGTGCTCTCTCTCCTCAGTATCAACCTGTCCCAGCAGAACAAAGGGGAGAAGGTTTTTATTCAAGACTGTTCCTGGCTCCCAGAAAAGAAAACTCCTGGTGTCCTATCCCGGACCTGTCTATTCTCAACATCTTTCTGGTAGTTCCAAAATTCAAAATAATAACTCTTCAACAGCTTCTTCTATGCTAGCCAAGGATGCCTGGCTGGCAACCCTAGACTTCAAAGAAACTTACCTGCACATCCAGCTAAGGGAATCCTGCAGACCATACCTACGTTTCAGGGTGGGCTCCATGCACCATCAGTTATCTGTACTTATCTTTGGCTTATCTACTTTGCCCAGGGTATTCACAAAGTGCCTAGCTCCAGCCATTGCATTTTGCAGGCAGAGAAATATTCAGATTTATCCATACTTGGACAATTGTCTGATTCAGGCATAAAGTCAGGACTTGCTATTACAACACCTGGCATTTGTAAATAGACTTCTAACCTCACTGGGTACACCATCAATGAGAAAAAAATCACACCTAGTACCCTGCCAACAGGTTGTATTCCTGGGAGCAAGCTTGAACACAACTTCCAAGATGGCATTCCTCACACCGGAGAAGCAAGTTTATTTGACAATCTACTTCAGCCTACTGGCCACAAAAACCCAGCTATCTGCAAGGAAAACCCTGCAGGCCCTGGGGTTCATTGCCTCTTGCATTCTGTTAATTCCATATGCAAGACTGCATATGAGGAAACTTCAGTGGTATCTAAGAAGTCTATGGCGTCAACATTCTCAGGACCTGGAAACAATGATTCTTATCATTCCTTGTCTAAGGGCAGAGTTCTTTTGGTGGGCAGAGGCCTGTTACTACAACAAGGGACTCCTTTTCACTCTACCCCCTGCCGCCCAAATCCTAACAACCGACTCCTCAGACTATGCATGGGGGACTCACATGGCAGGGAAGTGCATTCAGGGTAAGTGGAACCCAAAACAGATGCACCTGCATATCAATCAAAAAGAAATGTTAGCTGTACAGAATGCTCTGACAGCCTTCAAAGACCTTATTTTTCCAGAACAACTATTGGTAAAGACAGACAACACCACCATTATGTGGTACATAAACAAGCAGGGGGGAACCCATTCCTACCCACTCTGCAGACTAGCCATGGCTCTGTGGAACACAGCCTTGAGCTACCAAGTGAGTCTGCAAGCTCAATTCCTGCCAGGCAAACTAAATTCACTGGCAGATGACTTGAGCAGAAATCTCATGGACCCACATGAATGGAAACTGGAACCCAAAATATTCAAGCTCTTGAGGAACAAATGGGGGACACCAGAGGTAGATCTGTTTGCCTCCCCTCAGAACTACAATTGAACAAATTCTGCACCAGAACTCCCCACAGTCAAGCTTGGAAAATGGATGCCCTGTCCTTTACCTGGGAAAGCCTCTCAATTTATGCCTTTCCCTCTCTGCCTCTCCTCTTGAAGGTTCTACTAAAGATCAAACAGGACAAGCCAAGGACAATCCTGATTGCCCTAGACTGGCCACGCCAGCACTGCTGCAACCATGGCAACTACCTCAGACCCCTTCCCAGCTGTCCCAGCAGGCGGGCCAGATTCTGCACCCTCCGCTTCAAACCCTGAACCTTGCAGCCTGGCTAATTCCCTGAGCTCACCCAACCCTCAGTAAGCAGGTGCTGGATGTCATTCTTGAGGCAAGGAGCCCTAGTACTAGAAAATCCTATTCAGAAAAGTGTAAAAGATGCTGTTCCTGGAGCCAGGCTCAGGGGATGGGCACAACTGTGCCCAGCTTACCTATTTTCTAGATTACTTAACAGAAATGCTCCACAAGTGCCTGTCATTCTCCAATTAAGATTCATGCCTCTACCATTTCAGCACATTATAATACTGAGCCACCCCACTTCTCTCATCCCCTGCTAAAACAATTCCTTAGAGGGGCCAAAAATTTAAGACCCCCCAGAGAGAGCTCCCACTCCAGCCTGGGTCCTTAACTTTGTATTGGAAAAATTCACCCCCCCCCCCTTTTGAACCAGCTGCTACAGCAGAGTTGAAATTCCTTTCTTGAAAAACAGCCTTACTTCTAGCCATCACTTCTGCAAGAAGAGTGTCTGAACTGCAGGCCCTCATGGCAGTGGAACCCTTCATTATTTTCCATGTGGGCAGGGTTTCCCTCAGGACTAATCCATCCTTTATGCCCAAGGTGGTGTCTAGTGTGGCTCTAAACCAGTCCATTCATTTGCCTATTTTTCCCCCCTAATCCTCAAAATAAGGGGGAAAGGATACTGCATTCTGTGGATGTGCACAGACAGCTTAGATTCTATTTGGACAGAACTAAGCCTCTCAGAAAATCTGACCAGCTGCTAGTTAGCTTTGCTGCAGGGGAAGAGGGGAAGGCCATTTCAAAGCAAACCATTTCCAAATGGATAGCCCATTGCATCCATTTGTGCTACAAGCACCATGGAAAACCTACCCCACAGGGGATAAGATCACATTCCACCAGGGCTGCATCTACCTCTACGCCATTTTTCAGAGGAGTCTACCAGGGACATCCTGGAAGCTGCTACCTGAAGCTCTGTACATACTTTCACCAAGCACTGCCTATCTTTTCTAAATCCAGAGCTGGATTTGCCACAGCAGTCTTACAAGGCCTGATTGCTAGCCCTAATGCTCTTTAACTGCCTCCACACTTCCTTAGCTTTGGGAATCAACCCAAATGTGATTACTGCAACAGTGAAACATGAAGAACATAGTACAGTTGTGTACACTTACCATAAATGTAGATGTTAGAGTATATTCACTGTTGCAGTCCTGGTTACCCTCCCTCCAGCCCCTTGACTTCTCTTGGCTCTACCTTTCCTTCTTGTTTGGCATATATGATATCATATGTATTTGCTTTTTGCTGCCGGTGTACCATACCATATAATTGCTTCCTATTGTGGGGACACCTGACATCTGGGACAAGAAAAACTGATGTAATGGCATCAGCTGCATGTTTTATACCGCTAACAACCTGACGTCATGGAAGAAGCAACAGCATCCAATGTAGAAATCCGAAGACTCTGGTATTCAGGCCGGCTGAGTACTACCTGCAGGCAGATAACCCAAATGTGATGACTGCAACAGTGAATACACTCGAACATCTACATTTAAGTGTATACAGCTGTACTTTATGTCAAAGAGCCTGTTGTGCTATTGGGCATAATTAAGTTCTGGCATAGTTGTGTGTATGTTCATACATAATTCCAAGCACCTTCACTACTATGTGTTGATATGGCAGAGGCATTTTGCAGACCCAATTAATTTGTTTTTGATCATAGTATTGCAGATGTATTTGAGCATAAATATATTTTCATACAAGCAGCTTTTATCTAACAAAGATGCATGTGCAAGGACATTTATTTTGTTTAACTTAGTTGGGTCATAGGCCATTGAAAGAGAGCATTCATTTGTGTACGCACCAGCAGTATAAGCAGGAGAAGGGGAAAACTGCCATATTGTACCAGCTGAATCAAGAGAGGACCTTGAGTACTTGAAACAGAAATTTAGAGAACTGTGCAACCCCTCGACAAATGTTACATTAGAGAGGAACCTATTTTATACAGGATACCAAAAGCCAGGTAAAACTTTTGCAGCTTATATCACTTACTTGAGAACCAAGGCTAAAACATGCAGATTTGGTGATTTGAAAGGTGAGTTAATAAAGGACAAGCTTGCGAGTGGTGTTAATGCTGCAGTAAGAAAGATTTTGCTTCGTGACAGTGATTTAATGTTGAGCAAAGCTATAGAGAATTGTCAAATCCATGACCTTACAAAAAGGCACACATGTATGCAAGTGATACGTGCATAGTTTCAGCAGCCTCTAGAGCAAGCATATTCAGCATATAGCACGCGGCAAGCAGAAACAGGCCTAAACATGGCAGCTGCAACCCCTGAGGGTTTCCCAGGGAGGAACCATAACTTTCTAGCACGTTCCAAGACTAGTTTAACAAAAACAACATGCTCAGTGAAGTATAACGATGAGTCAGCAAAACCCAATCGGGTCTTATTTTTAACTGTCGTAATTGTGGTGCCAGTCATGAGTCTAAAAGAGGGAAGTGCTTAGCATGTAGTCAGCAATGCCACAAGTATAAAAATGTAAATCAAGCAAACCCCTTTCAGTTATTAAGAAATGTCACTCAAAAAAAGCAAGTTGATCAAGTAGAAAGCTGTAACCCGACTTTCTTTGTAAATGGTGCATCAGTAGTCAGTGAAGGTTAATGCAGTAGATTTGTTGGCAAAGAACAAAGTATTTTGTACTGTCCTGTTCAATGGTAAGCCCATGGAGCTCGAAGTAGACATTGGTTCAAAAACATTTGCTAGAGTGAGAGCTGGTCAGGAACTTGATTTGACTAATTGTGCCAAGCTTGTTGCTTATGGAGGTAAAGAGATACAAACTGAAGGCTCAGTAGTGCTTTCATGCTATTCGCCTGGGAACAGCTACAGCTTGCAATTTTCTGTTGTCAGAAGACCTGTGAGACATTATTGGGTATCAGAGACAGTTTAAGAATGAAGCTGCTTTCTTTTACCAAGGAAGTCCATCATGTAAGCATGTCCCAGTTCCAGCTTCAGTGATGCTATTTTTTGAGTATGCTGATGTTTACGACAAGCTAGGCAAACTTCCAGTTGTGTACTCCATGAAAGTAGACCCAGATGGCATTCCAGTGGTTAGATCACTAAGGAGAGTTCCAATAGCTATGCAGGAGAAAGTCAAGGTCCAGACAAGATGGTGCAGCAAGGTGTGATTTGTCCAGTCACAGAACCAACTGAGTGGGCGTCTTCCATGGTAGCTGCTCATAAGAGAATTTCAGATGAAATCAGAATATACATTGACCCAAGAGACTTGAACAAGGCATTAAAGAAACCTCATCATCCTATGCGTACAGTCGAGGATATTGCCACCCTCATGCCAAATGCCACTGTTTTTTTTGTCTTGGATGCAAAGAGTTTATTTTGGCAAGTAATGCTTGATCGCAAATCTTCACTATTGACTACATTCAGTACCCCATTTGGTAGATATAGATTCCTCAGAATGCCTTTTGGAATAAATTCTGCCAGTGAAATCTTTCAGTGTGCAATGGAGCAAATGTTTTTGGGCTGTCCGTGTGCTAGTGTAGTGGATGATTTACTGGTTGGAGGCAATGGTGAAGCAGAGCATGACAGAAATCTCAGTAAAGTTCTGGACAGAGCACATAGGTTCATAGCTAGGTACTAGGCTATTGGCCCTAGGGCCTATATAAGCCTAGCCAAAAAGGTACCCTGGCTTTCACTACCCAAGAAAATTATTTTCCTGTGCCCCTGTCAAGCAGAGCCACGGAAGTGATCCCCCGGGAGAACTTCCTATTTCCCATACAATCCTCAAGATTTTTCTTGAAGAGTGCTAATGAGGAGCTCTGTTTGACATAGAAAGGTAGTCTGTTCTAGAGTATGGGAAGTCTCTTTGATAGGAATCTATCCCTCCAGCATGTTATGTTTATTGTGGTGGCAAGGTTTAGGTCCCTAGAGCATGTAGCTTGGAGGGATTGGGATCTCTTCAAGTGGAGCATGTCCAACAGCTCAGGGTTTGACATAGCTTTGTATGTTAGGCAGAGATCGCCTCTGAGTAGGCGATATGCGACGGAGTAAAGCTGGAGATTTTTGAGACTGTCTGCGTAGGGCATCTGTTTGAGGCCAGTAATCCTCTTTTTGAGGTATTTCTGCGGCCTTTCCAGTTATTGTAGATGTCTTGTAAGGTACATACCAAAAGGGGCGTTGTACTCTATAATGGGGCCTAATGAGTGATGAGTAGAGGGGAACAATGACCTCTTTTTTTTTTTTTCTGGATGAGTAACCTTTTGTGATGAGGTGTGCCACGTACAAGGATTTCCTGACTACTGTGGCGGTGTGATTATCAAAGGAGAGACTACTGTCCACCTGTGTCCCAAGGTCTCTTATCACACTTTCGGTGTTAAGTAGACTACCGCCTATATGGTAGTTCATGGGTACAGAGTTTTTACCAAAGAGGATGACAATGCACTTTTTGGCATTGAGCTTGAGGCCATGGCTTTGACACCAGGCATCTGTCTGAGGCCCTTTTGTAGGAACTCCACATCATTAGGAGTTTCGATTTATGGCTCCTAGTTTGCAGTCATCTATGAACTTAGTTAGCTAATGACCTTCTGTGTTAGCCTGTACTTCAGGGAAGTAGATACCAAACAGGAGAGGACCCAGGACTGAACCCAATGGTACTCCACTTGTCTGTGAAGTCTGATTTGGAGTCTGCTACTTTTACAGTGTGGATTCAGTCAGTAAGCCAGTTGGCAACCCATCTTGTGACATAGGGATTTATACCTAGTTTAGTGAGTTTATCTATAATTCCAGAGTGGGGGATGGTGTGGAATGCCTTGGCGAGATCTAGATAGGCTGTGTGAATCACCTTATCCTCATCTATGGCTTTGGTGACTGCTTCAAAGAAGTCTATCAGGTTTAGGAGACATGATCTGCCTTTTACAAACCCGAACTGTGTGGGGTCCAGATGTCTTTGTTTACGAGTTCCATGATGATATGTTCTATGGCCTTGCAGACAAGGCTCATCAGGCTAATGGGGCGGTGGTTCCCAGGTCTGTCATGGCTCCCCCTTTGTGGAGTGGGATAACTGTCGCGGTGCACTATTCAATGGGCACAAAGCCTGAGGTGAGGCTGTGACTGAACATGGTACTTAGGTGGGGTGCCAGTTCATTCTGTAGTTCATGTAGAAGGCAGCCTGGGATTTTGTCAGGTCCCATGGATGCTGTGTTCTTGGCTTTGGAGAGTGAGGTTTTTACCTGTGCAGCCATGATTACAAGGACTTTGCATTCTTCCGGTATAGAGATGGGCCCTTTAGGGGGTGAGAGGGGGGGTGACGTTAGCACTGAACCTGTCTGCCAGGATGTTGGCAATATCAGTTGGTTCTGTATATTTAGTGCCATTGTGCTGTAACTCGGAGCAGATCTGAGTGTTGCCATTGAGGTTCTTGACCTAGCTATAAAATGCTTTGTGGCTGTCTTTAGAATCAGTGGCGATTTTGTTTGCATAACTAGATTTGGAGGATTTTATGAGGGATCTCAGCTTCTTACTGAGGCTGACCAGGGAGTTCCTCCAATCATGGGATTTTACTCTTTTTTTGCAACAGTTTCTTTCTTCCGTTGTAGAGTTTGTTTATGGCAGAAGACCACCAGATTGGCTTCCTTTTTTTGGAGGATAGCATCTTGGTTCTGTTAGAGATAGCACGATCCATGCACTCGTGTGAGTGCTTCTAAAGTGCATTTGTGTAGGATTCAGCAGTCGTACCTCTATCGTCCATCTGCATGGGTGTCATGAAGTTTGCCACTTCTGTCTTAAGAAGTGTGAAGTTGGCTTTGGAGAATTTTTTTACGGTTGTTTCCCTAATGGGGGGTGGGGGCGGGATGTGGATGTTTAGGGTGATTTAGCTTGTGGTCGGATCTGACCAACGAGGAATTGACCTCTGGTGTGGAACACCGATTGCCCATGTTGGTGATGACCAGGTCTCGGGTATTGCTGCCCCTGGTGGGGGTGTGGATAAGTTGATCCAAGGTGTTGGAATTTATGAATTCCAGAAAACGTTGAGCAAAAGAGTTGGTACATGAGTAGTTTTCCCACTTAATAGTGGGGTAGTTGAAATCACCCATTATTAGGGTGTTGAGTTGTACCCTAATATTTTCCGGTGTATTAAGAAAAGAGGAGTGGGAATCCTGGGGCATGGTGGGGGGTCTGTAGCAAGCTACATTCTAGATTGTGGACTTGCCCAGAGTTAGTTGAACTTGGATAATCTTGGATGCATTATGCTGAGCAACTAGCTTGGAGGTGTGGATATCCTTAATGAATATGGACACGCCTCCACCTTTAGTGTTTCGGTCCGGGTTAGGTGACCGAAAGGAGTGCTATGATTTATAGCCTGGTAATGCAGGGGTGCTCTCTCTAGCTTTGAACCAGGCCTCTGTCACTGCACAGATGTCTATGTTCTCCATTTTAAGGAGTGCCTCAAGTGAGTGCATTTTGAGGTTTAGACTTCTAGCATTGAGTAGCATTACCCTCAGATTTTGCTTGCTTGTACCTGTTACGGTGGTGAATTTGTCATTTGAACCTTGCCTAAAAAAGGCACTACAGGGGGTGGCAAGAGCTTTTGCCATTATCCGGAATCCCAAGGGTGACAGGCGCAGGCCATCTGTGGTAAAGCATCGTGGTCTGTTGATCATGTCATCCCAGGCAGACAGTTACTGGATTCCCTTAGAATGACACCAGAAGCTTAGCCAATTGTTGAAGTCAATCATTTTGTCCTTGTACAGTGGTATCATTCTGGGTGATGGCAGGATGCTACTCGGGGCTAGGGTCATACCTGCCTGGGCTACAAGATCGGAGAGCTCCTCCATGTCTCTTTTCATGTAGTCCAGGGAGGTACGTCTCAGGTCATTCACACCAACATGGACAATGACAGAGTCCTATTTGTACTAGTTTTGGAGTGACCTGGGTGACGCATTGTGGCGGATCTTGGCACCTGACAGGCAGCTGACAATAGCTTTCTCCTTGTTTAGCCTGGTGAGTGGAACATCAGTGTGCCTGACTCTAGAGTCACGTATGACTAGAATGTTGAGTACGTTATGCCTTATGGGCTGTAGTAGAGTGGCACACTGAGTTTGTGGGTATGTGTCATTTGGGTTGTGTTGGGGGGTGGAGGTTGCTTGCATTTCTGCTTTGGAGGACTCTGTTGCTTGGGCAGATTTTTGAGAGCCTTCACGAATGTAGGCTTGTGTTTTGTGCTTCTATGTGTGTGTTTGGTGGTGGTGGTTTTGAGGGACTATGTGATGTGTGATGTGGTGCAAGTGTTTACCTTCTCCTCTTGACTGTCTAGTCCAGTCTTGGGTGTAGAGAGCTTTGCTTCCAGTTTGACTATATAAGTGCACCTCTCACAGGTTGTAGTGTTGAGTGGTAGGAGGAGAGGGTTGTCTGTGTACATGAGGCAATTTCTGCATTGCCCCAGGATGCCCAGATTCATCAGGTAGACAGGAGAAAATACCGGGAGCTGACCTTTAGACATGCCTGGATAGGTGCTTATTTATTAAATACTAAAAACTTTCCTCTAGACAAGTGAGGAAAGTTGAGTGTTGTAGTAATTTGTAGCCTATTTAGTGCTTAAAACGAGTTCTGAACAAGTGCTGAGCTCAAAGAAACAGATTTTAGTGCTAAAACTAAAAAGCTGGCTACTTGCAAGGGAAAATTTGAAGAGCAGACTTTATGGTGCCAGGAATAGTTTAATCCTAGTTAAGTGGGGGGCTCAGGAGCTTACAAACAGTCCTGGATACAGCAAATCTGTATCTCTGGACTACACTTGTTACAGCAAAGGGGGGAAACGAGCTTAGAATTTTTTTTTTCAGTAAAGTGGAAATGGAGAAAGCTGGAACAGAAGTTAATTCAAGGTAAAAAATTTGAGTGGGTTGGCCTTCACAAATGTTCTCTATTACATTGAATGAACTAATGACACTAGACTGGGAGGAGTGTCACAGATCAAATATACAGTATGGGTGGGCAGAGTGTCACAGATCATATACAGTATGAGTGGGCAACTGCAAAGCCGCCAAGTATAACACCACCACAACAATGGGGGGGGGGGGGGGGTGAGAAACTATTACATCTACTAGCTATAGCCACTAAATGAAAGTTTTTTAAACAGATCAAGGTGCAAGCAGACTCTAGAGAATGCTTTTAACTGCAAACAAATTAGACTAGAACACAGAAACCTCAAAAAATCAAAAATGCACAGAAAAGCATGGATAGAGCACTCACAAACAGAAAATACAATTCTCAGTATGAAAAAGCAGTTTACAGTTTAGTAATTCAGTAAACATGCAATTAGAGTAATGAAACAGTATCTAGTAATGAAAAATGCAGTTAAAACAGTACATAAATGCAGTGAAACAGTAAAAAAAGCTTTAACAGTGTAAAATGCAGTAGATTAACTGTGTAGCACAGTTGTAAGCGTTATAGAAGTGCAATTCAATGAAATAAGTGTAAGAAATAATATATCCTGCTCTTGGAATTTTAAGGAATTTCCGCTTAGTTTCAGTAATGAATTACCATCCACAGCCTGATAAATACAAGCACAACCTTTTCCAGACACAGGGATTATATACCAGTAAGGATGGAAGAGTTAGAAGATCAAATTAATACTCAGTCCTATTAGCCCCTGCTATTACCCAATCACTCGTACTACAGAAGGTCAGGAAACCCTGTTACTCTCACTAATAATGAAGGCAGACTATCAGCAGAAAATGGCTAGCAGAAACACAGGAAACTCAACAAACAAAACTACCAGGTCTGGACAACAGCAGGCCTCTGTCAAGATTATGCCACCTGCGCAGAACATAGTGAAGTGAATTTTTAAAGCTCAATCGTCTGAAACGTAAATTCAGACTACCAGAAGTTACTTATGTAGGTCATTTATGTACCATTACAGGCTTATGAATAGACCCTTCCAGACAAGCAGCCATTCTTGAGATGCCAGCTCCAGGCAGTGTCCAAGCCTTACAGCGTTTCATGGGTATGGTTAACTGTTTGGGAAAATTCATCCCTGACTTTAATGCGTTATCAGTGCCTTTAAGAAAGCTGACCTGCAAAAATATTGCCTGGTCATGGTTGGAACAACACCCGAGAGCATTACATAACCTCAAACAGCAAATTGCCAGCCCACCTACATTAAGATACTATGATGTCCACAAACCAGTAGTTCTTTTCTGTGATGCTTCAAAGATCGGTCTTGGTGCAGTTATTCTTCAAGATGACAGTCCTGTTGCCTGTGCATCTAGAACCATTACCCAAACTGAGATGCAGTATGCCCAAATTGAGAAGGAACTTTTGGCAATTGTGTTTGTATGTTCAAAGTTCCATGATTATATTCATGGCTGAGCTGTCCAAATCGAAACTGATCATCAACCTCTAGTCACGATTTTAAAGAAGCCTGTGCATTCAGCTCCAGTAAGACTGCAAAGAATGATGCTTTGATTACAAAAGTAAAATGGTCTATATAAAAGGCAAACTTCTTTATCTGGCTGACACCTTATCCAGATCGCCCAGAAATACCACAGAACAGCTTGACGCAGAGAATTTCAACTTTGATGTCATAGAAGTGCGTAAATTTCTACCATGAGACTTGATGAGCTTAAGAGATCATTCAAAGACTGATCCAATTTTGCAAAAGCTCAACCACTTCATCAATGTTGGATGGCCGTCAAAGCAATCCTGTGTACCGCCAGAAGTGCAACTTTATTTTCCATGCAGAGATGAGATGCTGATGGAGGATGGTATCATTTTCAAAGGGCCCAAAGTTTTTGTTCCTACTTCCTTACAACATGAATACATTCATATTTTGCATCATGGCCACCCAGGTTCCGATTCTACCAAAAGAAGGGCGAGGGGTCTAGTATTTTGGCCTTCTCTGTCGAAAAACATTGACAAAGTGCTTTCATCTTGTTCAGTATGCAATAGTACTAAACCACATTTGCAAAAAGAGCCACTTTAGCTAAGTCAGATTCCTGAACTACCTTAGTCAATACTAGTATTGGTAGACTCTTATGCGATCTGGTTTGAGATAGATTTGCTACCTAACCTAATGTCCAGTGCTGTTATTACTAAGATGAAACATAATTTCTCAGTCCAAGGTAGTCCCCATAAAGTTATTTCTGACAACGGTACCCAGTTTACCTGTCAGTTGTTTCACAGATTTGCAAAACAGTGGGACTTAGTAGTCCAGAATATCCATAGTTAAATGGCCTTGCTGAACGTGCAGTACAGAGTGCAAAGCAGTTACTAGAGAGGTCAAAGCGTGACAGTACATATATTTTCTTGAATTTACTTAATCTCAGAAATGTATCCTGTGACAACCTACTTGGCTCTTTTGCTCAGAGACTTCCATCTAGGCAAACCAGAACAACCTTGCCTATCAGTTCTAGTTTGTTGGTGCCTTATGCTAAAAACACCAGAGCAATCAAAGCCCAACTTTTTAAGAAGCATTCTTTTCAGAATTCCAGTTATGATAAAATGAGCAGATTTCTTCATCTGTTTAAAAGGAGAGACCGTGAGGATGCAAATGGTGAAAGGCTTTGATCGAATTGGTCACGTGAGCGGTGTAGGTGCTGAGCAGAGATCCTGCTTAGTGGAATCTGAGGGAATAGAGTACAGAAGAAACCGCAGGCATCTTCCTGTGTCAGAAATTATATTGCAGTATCATACCTGTGATACAGACTCTAGATCTCAGAGCAAGCCTGACAATGTTCATACTGAAGAACATGTGTCAGTATCCATTCCCATTCCTGATGATGCCCCACTTGTCCCCAAAGTTGAACATTCCTTGAAGACAGTCCCTTTTGCTAGATCCAATTCTGACTTTTATGTTACACAATCTGGTCGTATTTCTAGACCTAGTGTAAAATACACAGCAGCCTGGACATGATTGTTTTATATAGGGCTGATTTTAAAGATCTAGTTTTGTATAATTGCATGTCAAATGATCATTTCTGTAAAATTGCATGTCATTTGATGTATGATCTATTTCTCAAATAGGGGGGATATAGAACAGCACATGTATTGTATCTTTAAGAAGCATTTACAGATGTAGGCATGTGCATATAAGTATTGGTCACGTGCAGGCAGCAGTGCCATTTTGAGAGAACAGCCAACGTGTTTACATGTATGAGTGTGGTAGTCATTCTGTTTATAAGTTTAAGTACAAGTTACAAAGCCTCATTCCTGATGTGCTTGTGTGTAATAAAGCTGCTTGAACTGAACCCATAACTGTTCGTCTGTTTTATCCTGACCGGACGAGAGACAGTGATCCTGTACCAAAAGGTGGTTGGTCCTCCCAAAGCCCTTCCCAAGAGGAGTCTCTTCTTAGAGTCCTTTAGGTCTGGCCCATTTACGTCTTGAGTTACCTCCCCAGCGGGTGACCTTGTAGTACTTGTCTCCTGCCAGGCTTGGAAGGAACCAGACACCATAGAGCCTATCCCCTGTTGACCAGACGAGATCCTTGAACTGACCTACTGCCTACTGTGATATTGGGGAAAGATATGTGTTTATTCTCAATTATCTTCTGCACTTTTGATTTTAATATCCCTGTAATCTGTACAACTGTTTTTATTGTCCTTTTTGTTGTGTGATAGAGCTGAATATGTGTTAATGTTACTCTCAGTTTGCAGTGAAATATTTTGTATAGAGGCCTATCTGTTTTCTCTGTGGGAGAGAGTGAACAGGACTGATTTAATCTAGCTAGGGGCATTCCTGCAAAAGTGTTATTGTTGATTGGATAGGTTTCTGTTCATCTACCTTTAATAGGCAGTGTTTTAAATCAGATATACCTGTTTGCTGAAGCTGTTCAAAGCTGCAGAGAGAGACTGACCTACTGCCTACTGTGATATTGGGAAAAGATAAGTGTTCATTCTCAATTGTCTTATGCACTTTTGATGTAATATGTCTGTAATCTGTACAACTGTTTTTTTTTTTACCACCCCCACCCAGTTCCTGTAGTGGTCTTAAGTCTTGGTGGCTTTCAGTAGCCCGCCTCTGGTGTAAAGTTGTTACTGGACACCCCCCCCCAGTCACATTACATTAGCTCATTCTACTGTTTATAGTGAGAACTTGGCAAAAACCCACTCCTTTAGCTTCTGAATATTGATTTCTCTCTTCACGTTCTAGTTACAAAAAAAAAAAAAAGTTTCCTGCCTTTCCTGGAACTAGTGTAGTCCAGATACAGATTTGCTGTGTCAAGGACAGTTTGTAAGCTTCTGAATGGTCCCAAAAAGTCTGCTCTTCAATTTTTCCCTTAGATCTGCTAGTTCTCTCCTCTTCTGCACTTTTATTAGCTTATTAGTCTAGCACTTTACCAAACTTCTTGTAGCAATTATTGTAACGCACAAGTGCTACCAGCACTAAACGTTCTGCAAGGAAACATCTCCAGTACTTATTATTAATGCCCACCTCTCCACGCATGTCTAAAGGTCAGTTTCCTGTGCTTTCTCCTATTAACTTGGTGACCTTGGGCATCCTGAGGCAATGTAGCAACTGCCTCATGTACACTGACAACCCTCTCCTTTTACCTCCCAACACTCAGACTTGTGATAGATGCACTTGTATATCCAAACTGGAAGCCACATACTCTCCAGCCAAGACCGGAATAGCTGGTCAAGAGGAAAAGGTCCAATGCTTGGACCACACCAGCACTGCCTTCACATAAAAACACAAACCACACACTCACCTTCACTGAGGCTCTCCGTAAAAATCTACCCAAACAGCAGATACCTCCAAGGCAGAAACGCACTTGACCACCACAACACAGTACTAATCACGAGACACATAACTCTCCTAAACAGTGTGCCACTCAACCAAAGCCCCTAAGGCAAAACAGCATACCCAACACCCTAGTCATAGGTGACTCAATAGTGAGGCACAGTGATGTCCCACTCACTAGGATAAATGAGGAGAAAGTAATAGTCAGCTGCCTGTCAGGTGCCAGGATCCGCCACATAACGCACGCACTCAGATCCCTCAACAACAGATACAAATGTGACTCTGTCATTGTACATGTGGGCGTGAATGATCTAAGATGTACCTCCCTGGATTACATTAAAAGAGACATGGCGCTCCCAGATTATTTAGCCCAGGCGAGTATGACCCTAGCCCCGAGCAGCCTTCTACCATTACCCAGAATGATACCACAGTACAAGCAGAAAAGTATTGACTTCAACAATTAGCTAAATTTCTAGTGTCATTCCAAAGGGATCCAGTATCTCTCTGTGTGGGTTGACATGATTGACAGACCTCGATGCTTTGCAGAGATGGCCTGCATCTGTCACCCCTGGGATTCCAGATACTGGCCAAGGCTCTTGCCACCCCTGTAGTGCCTTTTTTTAGGCAGTGTTCCAAAGACCAAATCACCACCGTAACAGCTACAAACAAGTGCAATCTGAGGGTCATGTTGCTCAATGAAGTCTAAATCTCAAAATGCACTCGCTCAAAGCACTCCTTAAAAGGGAGAACATTGACATTTGTGCTGTAACAGAGACCTGCTTCAAGGCAGCAGAAAGCACCCCTGCACTACTAGACTATAACTCATTCCACACCTTTCAGCCCCAGAACTTGGACCGAAGCTCCAAAGGCGGTGGTGTTTCCATAGTCATAAAGGATGCGCACACCTCAAGACTGGTAGCTCAACATAATGCATCAGAGATGCTTCAGGTGCAGCTAACATTGGGTAAGACAGCTTCAGTTCGTAGCCTGCTATAGATCCCCAACCATGACCCAGGACATTCCTAAGCAACCTGGAGAATATTAGGGTCCAACCTAACACTCTCATACTGGGTGACTTAAACTACCCCTCCATTAACTGGGAAAACTCCCTGGTAAGATCGACCACAAACGAAGCACCTTGGAAATCCACATCCCTTCCACCCTCCCCGCAAAGGTAACCACCATGAAAAACTTCTCCAAAGCTAACTTTGGGCTCCTACAGAGGTGGCTAACTTCACTGCATCCATGCAATTGGAGAACAGCTGCATGACTGCTGAATCATACAATAGTGCCCTGTACAAACACGTACACAAATGCAGGAGACCAATCTGGTGGTCCTCTGCCATAAACAAACTTTACAACAGAAGGAGGAAACTAACGCGAAATAAGGTGAAGTCCCAAGACTGGAAAAACTCCCTTATCAGCGTCAACAAAAAGTTGAGATCCCTCATCAAATCCTCTAAAGCTAGCTATGAAAACAGAATTGCAGCAGATAGTAAAGGCAACCACAAGGACTTCTATAGTTATGTAAATTATCTCCACGGCAATACCTAGATTTGTTCAGAGCTATTGCACAATGGCACCTCCTATACTGAGCCAACAGATATTGCCAATGTACTGGCCTGAGCCAACAGATATTGCCAATGTACTGGCCAACAGATTCAATGCCAACTTTATCCCCCCCAAGGATCAATCACAATACAAGTAGATTGCCAGGCACCCAGTATTACTGCTGCACAGGTTAAAACAGCACTGTCCAAGGCCAAGAATGCAGCTTCTATGGGACCTGACAATATCCCTGGCTGTGTTCTACATGAACTACAGAGTGAACTGGCACCTCATCTGTGTGCCCTGTTTAATCACAGCCTCACCTCAAATGGCGCACTGCTACAGTCATACCTGTCCACAAAGGAGGAGCGACTACAGACCCTGGAAACTGTCGCCCCATTAGCCTGAAAGTCTGATATGCAAAGCTAGGGAATGCATCATCATGGACCTAATAAACAAGGATATAGTGAATCTCCAAACTCTGGATCCCACACAATTTGGTTTTGTGAAGGGTAGATCATGCCTGCTCAACCTGGTTGACTTCTTTGAGTCAGTCATCAGAGCTGTGGATGAAGGCAAAGTGGTTCATACAGCCTACTTTGAGCTGGCCAAGGCCTTTGATACCATTTCCCCACTCAGGAATCATAGAAAAACTCAGTAAGCTAGGCATCAACCCCTATATCACTAGGTGGGTTGCAAACTGGCTCACAGACGGAACCCACAGTGTGAAAGTAGATGACTCCAAGTCAGACTGCCGACCAGTCGCAAGTGGAGTCCCACAGGGTTCAGTCCTGAGTCCTGTCCTGTTTATCTACTTCTCTGAAGTCCAGGCCAACACAAATGGACTCTGGCTGACAAAGTTTTCCAGACGATTGCAAGTTGGGAGCCATAATTAACTCCCAAAGTGATATTGACATCCTACAGAAAGGCCTCACTGAGACCAATGACTGGTGTCAGAACCATGGCCTTAAGCTCAGTGCCAAAAAAATGTCATCATCCTCTTTGGGAAAAACCCAGTTCCCATGAATTACCACATTGATGGCAGCCCACTGAACACATAAGGTGTCATAAGAGATCTGGTAACACAGGTTGAGAGCAACCTCTCTTTTGACCACCACATTACCACTGTGGTCAGAAAACCCTTCTGTGTGGCACATCTCATTACTAAGGGTTTTGCATCCAGGTAGAAAGAGGTTATTGTTATCTACTCTTCCCTCATTAGGCCAATCATATAGAGTACAATGCCCTATTTGGCATGTACCTCACTAGACACCTGCAACAACAGGAGATGCCGCAAAAATACCTCAGAGGATCCTAGGCCTTAAACATTTGTCCTGTATGGACAGACTCAAAAAAACTCCAACTATTCTCTGTCTCGTATTGCCTACTTAGAGGCGATCTCTGCTTTACTTGCAAAGCCATGTCTGACCCAGCTCTGTTAGAAATGCTACAGCTAAAGAAATCCCAATCCCTCTGCACTACACGCTCCAGAGACCTCAACCTCATTACCACAATCAACAGAACAAGCTGGAGGGACAGGTTCATAACCCAGAGACTGCCCATGCTATGGAGTAGACTTCCTGTACATGTCAAGCAGAGCACCTCACTGGCCCTCTTCAAAAGAAATCTTGATGAGTGGATGGGAAATAGAAAATTCATCCCAGGGATCATTCCAGTGGCTCTACTCGACAGAGGGACTGGGAGCTAAGGTCGGGTGGCATGATGCCATGGTAATCCTATGGGCTAGGCTTGTAAAGGCTCCAGGGCTATTAGCCTAGTACATGCCTATGAACCTATGGAGCCCGTAAAGATGGGCAGTTTTAGAGTAAGAGAATCTCTGTAGATGCTATGGTTGTTGAGGCAGCCACCAAAAAGGAACTAGCCAAACAGAGTTCCACTATCTATCCCCCTAATATAGAGTTTAGGGGTGTTGGACAGTTGCGGAAAGCATATTTGCACTTAAATGACCTTTGTCTTGTGGTTGATTAACTACCTGGTACACTTTAATAGGTTACAAAGGGACTTAATAATGGAGATGTCCATGTCGGCAGAGGAAGAGAAGGCTTATTCCTTCCAACTGGCCACCCTATAAACTGTATCGAATGCGTCCATGATGTTAATTTCTCATGCACTGAAGGTTCCTCATGAGCTGATGGTTCAGGCATAGCCATTAGGAGACATGCTGGATGAGATTGTTTGATTTTGCAGAGCTGCTTAAATCCTCATTCATCAGTGCTCCCTTGGATGGATTTTCATGGTTTGGGCCCACAGTTAAGACGCACTTTCTCTCAGTGAATAAGATGGAAAGACCTTGTCTGCTGTTGGAATAAGTTTCTCTGCCCTGCAGAGATCTTTTTCCAGGAATAAACACGGGGGTAAGAAAACGTGGATGTTCTTCGTGTTTCACTGTTGCAGTCATCACCTGTGGGATGTTCGTCGTGTTTCAGGTTGCCCTCAGTCGGCCTGAATTCCAAAGTCTTGGGTCCTGCGTCGGTTGCTGTCTTCTCTTCAATGATGTCAGGTCGTCAGGGGTATAAAACATGCAACCAACGCCATTTTCTTTAGTCTTTCTTGTCGCGCAGTGCCCAAAGCAGAAGCATTTCGCAAGTGCCGGTCGGCCGACTACTGAAATATTAGAGTTTGAGTTTCAGAACCAAAGTCTTCAGTAAAGCTAAGTATCCCGTTGGGGAAACTTTTTACCGATGTCAGAAAAAGTTAATAATTGTATTACTTGTGGGAAGCAAATACCTCATAAGAATTTCCATTTATACTGTATTCCTTGCCTAGGCCCTAATCACAACGTGCCTGGCTGTTGGTTTTGTGCTAGATTTAACCAACGCACTATTAAGCGTCAGTATATTTTTTCATCAAAGTATTTTGGAAACAGATTTAACTACCCAGAAATGTCGTTGGATAGCAATCAGACTACTGGAGTTCATAAAAAATGCAAAGAAAAGGACAGAGAAAGGCAATCGAGATCCAAAACAGACGACGAAGCTTCTCCTAAGCCAGTCACCAGTTCGCCGGTACTCATTGAAGCGCCTTTGCAGCCCCTGATAACCGCTACCTTCGAGTCGCAGGCCTCTACCGACACCCATGTGGAGTCCGGCATGCCGCTAGATACTCAAGGTATTGGACCGACAGATGTATCTCCCTCTGATGGGTCCAGAGCCGCTGAGCAGGCACTGGCTTCTGAAAGTGTATTCAGACCTCTACATTTGTACATCAAACCGACGATAGCTGCAAAACCAAAGACAAAAGCAACTTCTAAACCTAAAAAACTGACGCATGAGCCACCTGCACAGGCCTCTATGCCTAAAAAACAGATGATCAAAATGGCTGAAGACCTTATTACCTTGATCAGGGGTACCCATCCCCCTCCAGATAAGAGGCCTAGGCAAGACACTGACTATGAATCTTCAGATCAGGTTTCTATTTCTTCTGATTCCTCTTCTGGTCAGGAATTATCTATACCTCCCTATGAGGAGTCTGATGCTGAAGAGTCTATTCCATCTGCATCTCCTCCTGAGGATTATTCATTTGGAGAAACCTTGCATACCTTGACGGAGCATTTTCGCTGGGAGAGTCAAGACTTCTCAGAATCAAAAAAGAGGCTCAGGGATTTCCTACTTCTCCCTCAGCACAAGCCTTTAGCCATTCCCCCTGTTTTAGACATTGTGGATGATGTGTTTTCGGAGTCAAGCTTGACCCCTGACTCCTTACCTCCGGCTCCCAGTAAGCCTGACAGATATTGCAGAGTCCCCGACTCACATAAATTTTTATTTAGAAACCCTGCTGCTGATCCTGAAACTATTTTCACAGGGTCCAAAGGGAGTTAAGGCCTCAACAGCAAGAAACCCTGCCCTCTCTGACATAGATTCTAGGGCACTGGACAGATGGGGAAAAAAGGTTTATACATCTGCAATCTTGACAATCAGGGCCTTAAATTGTCAATTTCATATGCTTATGTACCAACAACATGTTATGGGATTGCTGAAACAGAAAATTATGTTGATTTCAGAATGTGCAGAAAATAAAGAATTGCAGGAATTATTGCATGCAGTTGAACAAGTTGGAAAGCATACTTTGCAATGTGGTTTTGATTCTTTAGAGACCTCCTGCAGGGCTGCAGTTATTGGATCTGTGATTAGGAGGCATGCCTGGTTAAAGGAACAAAATTTGCCTGATAATGTTAAAGCTAAATTGCTAGATGCACCTTTACAGCATGATTCTCTGTTTGGTATTAAGGCAGAAGAGGTTTTAAAAGAAAATGGAAGACAAAGCTAAGTCTATGCAAACTGTTAAAGATTTCTTACAAGTGCAGCCACCAGTATTCAGTAGACACTGGCCTACAAAAAATTGGTAGTTTCCTGTGTCAGACAGAGCTCAAATGGGCAAATCCAGATGCCCTAAGGGTTCCAGGTACCAGGCTCAAGACTCATACAGGTCAAAGCAATTGGGCACATCCACCTCCAAATCTGGAGGAGATAAAGCGCAAACCTACAGAAAGCAATCCTAATGACTTCCCTCTGCCTACACCAAGCACTTATCTTTTGGCAGCACCTATAGGGGGAAAATTAGCGCTTTTTGCTCAGAATTGGCAGTTAATAATATAGGACAAGTGGGTACTAAAGTGGGTACTAAACATCGTATCACAGGGATACAGATTTCATTTCCACACTCTGCCAATGACAAATGGTTGGCCAGATCTGCCAATACAATCAATGGGCAGAGGCACAGAAGCAGGTTGCGTCCCTCATGGATATGGGGGCCATTCAGACAGTACCAGAACAGGAAAAAGGACAAGGTTTTTACTCAAGGCTGTTCTTAGTACCCAGAAAGGACAAGGCCTGGAAGCCAGTACTGGATTTATCGATTTTTGAACACATACCTGGGCATTCCAAATTTCAAAATGCTCACTTTACAGCAGCTTCTGCCCATGCTGGGCAAGAATGCTTGGCTGGTGACTTTAGATCTAAAAGAGGCATACCTGCATGTCCCAATAAGACAGTCGTGCAGAAGATACCTCTGAGTCGAGGCTGGCTTAATGCATTACCAATTCTCTGCACTGCCCTTTGGCTTATCTACTGCGCCCAGGGTCTTCACTAAGTGCCTGGCACCAGTGATTGCATTTTGCAGACAAAAAAGTATTCAAATATATCCTTAATTGGACGACTGTCTCATTCAAGCAGAGAACAAGGACACTCTTCTACGACACATGGCGTTTGTGAAAAGACTTCTAACATGCCTAGGGTACACAATAAATGAAAAGAAATCACAACTGGTACCCTCTCAAAAGATAACATTCCTGGGTGCAGGCTTGAATACAACTGCCCAGATGGCTTACCTCATGCCAGGCAAACAAAGGCAACTGACTACTTCAAACTGATGGCAACAAAAACCCAGTCTTCTGCAAGACATTCTGCAGGCTTTGGGCTTCATGGCATCCTGCATCCTACTAATTCCATATGCAAGACTGCATATGAGGAAACTTCAATGGTACTTAAAATGTTTATAGGTTCATAGGTTCATAGGTTTATACTAGGCTATCTGCCCTAAGGCATTTATAAGCCTAGCCCAAATTTTTGTGGCTTACGCCACCCCTTATATGAAAAAATACTGTGCCCATTAGTTTGTTGTGCCTCTGTCCAGCAGTGACACAGAGATGATTCCCGGGGTAAACCTACGATCACCCATCCACAGGTCAAGATTTCTCTTGAACAGAGCCAGCGAGGTGCTCTGCCTCACATGGACCAGGATTTTATTCCACAGCATAGGGAGTCTCGGAGTGATAAATCTATCCCTCCAGCACGTCCTATTTATATCCGTGCTAAGGTTTAAGTCGCTTGCTCTAGTGGTTTTGGTGGATTTGGATTTTTGAGGTGGAGCATGTCCATTAATTCCGGGTTGGACATGGCCTTGTATGTCAGGCACATGTCACCTCTGAGCAGACTGTATGCGACTGAATAGAGCTGGAGTTTCTTCAATCTGGCAGCATATGACAGATTTTGGAGTCCCTTTATCCTTTTGGTGAGGAACTTTTGGGGTCTCTCCAATTGCTGCAGATGTCGGGTGAGATGCATCCCGAATGGGGCATTGTACTCAATCATTGGTCTGACAAGTGAAGAGTACAGGGGAACAATGACCTCACTAGATCTGGATGTGAATCCCTTCATGATCAGGTGGGCAATGTAGAAGGTCTTTCTAACCACTTTAACAACGTGAGTGTCAAAAGAAAGGCCACTGTTAACCTGGGTCCCCAGGTCCTTGATAACCTCTTCTGTGCTTAGTGGATTGCCACCTATATGGTAGCTTGGGGTTACCTTGTTTTTCCCAAAGGGTATGACTATACATTTTTTGGCGTTTAACTTCAGGCCATGGCTCTGGCACCAGCTATCTGTTTCCGTGAGTCCCTTCTGAAGGATATCCGTGTCCGATGCACTTTCCCCTATGGCGCCCAGTTTGCAGTCGTCTGCAAACTTTGTCAGCCAAAGTCCTCCCATGTTGGCCTGTACTTCTGAGAAGTAGATGCCGAACAATAGGAGGCCAAGGACCGAGCCCTGTGGGACACCACTTGTGACCGGCTTGGAGTCTGACACAGCGCCAGCAACTCTAACCCTGTGGGTTCTGTCCTTAAGCCAGTTTGCAACCCATCTTGTGACATATGGGTTTACATTTAAGCTGGTAAGTTTTTCTAATACCCGAGTGGGGTATTGTGTCGAAAGCCTTTGCAAGGTCAAGGTAGGCTGCATGGACTGCCTTTCCCTCATCAATGGCCTTGGTGACTGTTTCGAAGAAGTCGACCAAGTTCAAAAGGCATGATCTTCCCTTGATGAAGCCAAACTGGGTCGGGTCCAATGTCTGCAAGTCCCCTATATCTTTGTTTATGAGCTCCATTATGATCCTCTCCATAGCTTTGAGACTAGACTTGTTAAGCTTATGGGGCGGTAATTACCAGGGTCCGTAGAGGCACCGCCTTTGTGGAGTGGGACCACAGTTGCCATACGCCACTCCTTGGGCATGTATCCTGTGGTAAGGCTGAGATTAAACAGCTGCCTTATGTGCGGGTTTAATTCCTCATTTAGCTTGTGTAGCACACAGCCGGGGACACCATCCGGTCCCATTGATGCTGTGTTTTTAGCTTTAGAGAGAGCAGCTTTCACCTGCACATTTGAGATGTCTGGGAGGCTACACTCCGCTGGGATAGTTATCTCTCCTTTAGGGCGAGGGGTGAAGTTTGCACTGAACCTGTCTGCCAGTATGTTGGCAATGTCTGTGGGCTCAGTGATTTTTGTATCATTTTGGACTAATTCTGAGCATATCTGGGAGTTTCCACCCAGGTTCCTAACATAGCTGAAAAAGGCCTTATGATTGTCCTTTGAATCCATGGCAATTTTTCTCTCAAAATTGGCCTTAGTTGATTTTATGAGTGCTCGTATTTTTTTACTAATAATGATCAGGGGTGACTTCCCTTTTATGGATTTTGTTCCATCATATAATAGCTTTCTCCTCTTATTGTAAAGTTTGTTAATGGCTGGGGTCCACCAGACTGGACGTTTGCCCTTTGTGGAAAGAGTCTTGGTTTTATTTGGGATGGCCTGATCCATGCAGTCCTGGAGGTGTTCATAGAAGGCATTTGTAAGGGCTTCCGCAGCTTGGGTTGTGGTTTCCACTGGCACAGGGGCCTTGAAGGATGCCACACCAGTCTTGAGTAGTGTGAAGTTTGCTTTAGAGAAGTTCTTCACTGTGGTCTTTTTTGTTTGGGGTGGGGGCAGGATGTGGATTTCCAGTGAGATTAGTTTATGATCAGATCTCACCAATGAGGGATATACTTCCGGTGTGGAGCATTTTGTCCCCATGTTTGTGATAATGAGATCTAGTATATTTTCTCCTCTCGTGGGAGCAGTGACTAGCTGTTCCATGGCATTTGAATGTATGAACTCCAGGAACCATTGGGTTAGAAAGTTAGGGCTTGAGTAATGTTCCCAGTCTATATTCGGGTAGTTGAAGTCACCCAATATGATGGTGTTTGGAGATACATTTATACCCTCCAGTGTCTTCAGGAAGGCTGTGTGGTGTTCCTGAGTTTGAGAGGGTGGCCTTGTAGCATGCTACAATTTGTAGAGCAGTTTTGCCTATGTTTAGTTGCACCTGGATGGTTTCCGAAGCTTCGTGCATTGCCACCAACCTGGAGGTGTGGGTATCCTTTATGAATATGGATACACCCCCTCCTTTTGTGGTGTGGTCCGGGTTTTGGGGCCGGAACGCATGATATGAGGTAAATCCTAATAGTGCCAGGGTGCTCTCAGGAGCCTTGAACCAGGTTTCAGTTACAGCACAGACATTGATGTTCTCCATACTGAGAAGGGCCTCGAGTGCGTGCATTTTGAGATTTAGACTTGTGGCATTGAGCAGCATTACCCTCAGTTTCTTCCCATTTTTGTTTTCTAGGGTGGTAGGTTTAGAATTTGAGCCTTGCCTAAAAAAGGCACTATGGGGTGGCAAGAGCCTTAGCCAATATACGGAATCCCAGGGGTGACAGGTGCAAGCCGTCCCTTGCGAAGCAGCATGGCTTGTCAAGCATGTCATCCCAGGCAGACAGACACTGGATCCCCTTTGAATGACACCAGACATTAAGCCAATTGTTAAAGCTGATCATCTTGTCTCTATATTGTGGCATCATTCTTGGTGAAGGAAGGATACTGCTCAGGGTCAGGGTCATACCTGCCTGGGCTACATAATCGGAGAGCTCCTCTGTCTTTTTTCATGTAGTCCAGGGAGGTACGTCTCAGGTCGTTCACACCAGCATGGACAATGACTGTGTCATATTATGGAGTCAACATTTACACAGTCTGGAAACAATGAATGTCCTTCAAGGATGCATCTGCAGTCCTTACAAATGGGTTGTCCTGTCGTCAGGCAGCCCCTCGGTCGGCCGGATTCCAAAGTCTGGGTCTGGCCTCGGCTGGTGTCGCACTTCACCCGACGTCATAGCTGCAGTTATTCGGGTATAAAGGCATCAGCCGACGCCATTTTCCTCCGTCTTTCTTGCCGCGTGGCGCCCGAAGCAGAAGCTGTTCGCAAGTGCCGGTCGGTCAGATCCAGAGATTACTACTACCGAATACTACTTCGAAGACTTCTAAAAAGCTAAGTACCCCGTTGGGGACTCTTTCTTGCCTCAGCCGATGTCAGAGAAAGTGAATAACTGTTTATCTTGTGGGAAACAAATACCTCATAAAGATTTCCACTCCTACTGTATACATTGCTTAGGCCCAGACCACGACGTAGCAGCTTGTCTAGCCTGCGCTTCTTTTAACCGACGGACGCTTAGACGTCGGTCGGAGTTTGCTGAACAAATTTTCGGCTCTGATTTTGCCTACATTATGCCGTTGGATCCTCCGACAACGCAAATTTCCAAAAAACGAAAAGAAAAGGACCGACACTCGCGGTCCGTGGTCTTGGCCGAAACCGCGATTAAGCAAACCGCGAGTGTCTCGGTTTCGGCCGAAACCGAGCAAGCGGTTCTTTCTCCAGCCGAAACCATGCCTTCTACCGAGGTCTCCTCTAACCTGGTAGAATCTGCTTCTGAAATCCAGCCTTCTGTTGCGGTTTCTCAGGAATTATCAGACACAATTCCCCTGGATATTTCAACCCCTGCACGTGGAGCTGCTAGGCCTCCTGCAGCCATGTCTATTAAGGCCTTTGCCAGGGCTAAAGCAGCCAAAGCTTCAAAATCTGTGCCTGCCAAACCCCCCTCACACAGGCCCAGCACTAGCTCTCATATGCTATCTTTGGCTGAGGATTTAATTTCTTTAATTCGTGGATCCCAGCCTCATCCACACAGGTCCTCTCTCCCACCTCCAGAAAAGAGACCTAGAGCAGAGCCCCCTGAACCAGTATCCACTGATGGTTCCTCTGATGAATCAGAACATACAGACCTTCCTGAGGCTTCTACTCTCCTTACGAAGACTCTGATGCTGAAGAGTCCATCCCTTCAGCCTCTCCACCTGAGGAATTTTCCTTTGGGGAAACCTTGCATGCTATGAGGGAACAATTTCAGTGGCAGGGCCAAGATTTCTCAGACTCCAGAAAAAGGCTTAGAACCTTTCTACATTTGCCACAACATAGGCCTTTAGCTATACCTCCAGTTCTTTCTGTTGTAGATGATGCATTTAATGATGCTTGCACTGCTCCTGATTCATTACCTCCGGCTCCTGCTAAGCCCGATAGGTTCTACAGGGTCCCGGACACTCATCACCATTTATACAAGGCTCCTTATGCAGATACAGAGACCATCACCCAGGGCCCTAAAGCTGTAGCTGCTACTTCTACTAAAAACCCCCTCCCCTCTGAAAGGGAATCCAGGTCCTTAGAGAGATGGGGTAAAAAAGTTTACACTTCTGCTACCTTGTCAGCTAGGGCTTTGAACTGCCAATTTCATATGATTCAATATCAAGAGTTTATGCTTGACCAGTTAACTAAAAAGCTTTCCTCTGAAGAATCTTTAGATAAAAAATATGTTCAGGAAATGGTACGTAACATACAGCAGGTTAGTAACCATTCTTTAAAATGTGGCTATGATGCACTGGAGGCTTCCTTTAGATCAGCCATGACTGGCACAGTTATCAGGAGATATGCATGGTTGAAAGAACAGGCATTACCAGACCATGTCAAATCAAAGCTTTTGGATGCACCCATGGACAAGGTCAATTTTTTTGGTTCCCCTGCTCAGCAGGTGCTAAAAAAGATGGAATAGAAGGCGAAATCTGTACAAACGGTGAAAGATTTCTTACAGGTTCAACCTCCAAGGTTTAGCAGGAACTGGCCCTCCAAGAATTGGTCCTTTCCGGACTCCTCTAAGGCTCAGAGGCAGGAATAGGCGTTCAAGAGGCAGAAACCAATCCAGGGGTGCCTACAGGGGACGCCAGTGGCAAGGTAACAACCAGCGAGGCACGGACGCAGCCACCACCACTACAACAACTCAATCACAGTGACTTGACAGTGGCACCGCCTACCAGGGAACAACTAGAAGCACCCTTAGGTGGAAAACAAAACCTTATTCTCAAAAAAACTGGCATTGCATCACAAGGGAAAAATGGATTTTGCAAACTATAGACCAAGGTTACAGGTTCCATTTCCATACTCTACCAGGGAAGAGAGGAATGCCAAACCTACCACCTACTCAAAGGACAGAAGCTCTAAAACAAATATCTCCGCTATTAAGAATGAGAGCTGTGGAAAAGGTACCATATATGGAGCAAGGAAAGGGATTTTACTCCAGACTCTTCCTGGTACCAAGAAAAGAAAACAAATGGAGACCCATTCTAGACCTGTCCGCTTTAAACACATTCCTTATTGTTCCAAAATTCAAAATGCTGACCCTACAGCAGCTTCTTCCCATGCTGGGCAAGGAGTCTTGGCTGGTAACTCTAGATCTCAAGGAGGCATACCTGCATGTCCCCATAAGATCAATTTGCAGAAGATACCTCAGATTTCTTGCAGGATCAGAGCATTATCAATTTTCAGCATTGCCCTTTGGCTTATCTACTGCGCCCAGAGTGTTCACGAAATGCCTGGCATCAGTAATTGCTCATTGCAGACTTCAGGAATCCAAATTTATCCCTACCTGGACGACTGCCTGATACAAGCGGACAACAAAAGCAAGCTAGCAGAAGACTTACAAAGAGTCATTTACCTGCTGCAAGCCTTGGGATATACAGTCAATATAAAAAAGTCAAGGCTGATTCCATCCCAAAGAATAACCTTTCTGGGTGCAGAGCTGGACACATCAAAACAAATGGCATTCCTAACTGCAGAAAAGAAAGAGCAACTACCTCTCTACTTCTTGGCATTAACAAAGCAGAACCACCTAACTGCAAGAAAAGTACTGCAAGCTCTAGGCTTCATGGCATCCTGCATAATTCTGGTCCCTCATGCCAGACTGCATATGAGAAAGCTACAGTGGTACCTCAGGAATTTGTGGTCCCAACACAAGCACAGCCTAGAAACCAAAATCCCAATAATCCCATGCCTGAAACAAGAGTTCCTATGGTGGGCTCAGGCCTATCAATCAAACACAGGACTGCCCTTCTGCAACAGCCAACCAAGCCAAACCATCACGACAGATGCCTCAGACCTCGGTTGGGGGGCACACATGCAGGGCAAATGCATACAAGGCTTATGGACTCAAGACCAGCTGCGCCTACACATAAATCTAAAGGAAATGCTGGCAGTAAAATTGGCAATCCAGTCATTCAGATCATTTCTCCAAGAAGGTCAGTTGATAAGGACAGACAACACCACAGTTATGTGGTACATCAACAAACAGGGAGGCACCCATTCATATCCTCTATGCCGGCTGGCACTGGACCTATGGAATGTGGCCCTGAGCTACAACATTCAGTTACAAGCAATTTTTGTACCGGGAAAAGAAAACATTCTAGCAGACATATTAAGCAGAACAACCACAGATGCCCACGAATGGATGCTTCATCCGGACATCTTCAAAGCCATTACAAGGGAATGGGGATTACCACAAATAGACTTGTTTGCATCCCCATTCAATCACCAGCTAAAGAAATTCTGCACAAGGACGTACCACCCACTTGCTTGGAAGGTGGACTCCCTATCTTTCAGTTGGAAAAACCTGACAGCATACGCATTTCCACCACTTCCTTTGATGCACAAGGTGCTTCTGAAGATCAAAGAGGACCGTCCACAGGATCATTCTGATAGCTCCAGACTGGCCAAGACAACATTGGTACCCATTGCTGAGGAGCATGTCTCTGGAACAAATATGGACACTACCCCTGATCCCCATTACTGTTAACACAGAACAACTACAACATCCTGCATCCAAACCTGAAAACTCTGCAGCTAACTGCCTGGAACATTACATAACAGCAACTAACCCAAATTTATCCCAAAGGGTTAAAGACATAATCCTGGAGGCTCGCAGACCTTCAACAAGAAAGAATTATGCAGCAAAATGGAAAAGATATCTCATTTGGAGTACTGCAAAGGGAAAAGATGTGACTCTGGTAAACATGGCCAACATCCTGGAGTACTTGGCAGAGCTCTTCCACACAGGCCTGTCCTATTCTTCCATCAAGATACATGCATCAGCTATTTCAGCACAATACAGCTTGGATCCTCCTGTCTTCTCTCATCCCCTGCTCAGACAGTTTCTGAGAGGAATTAAAAATGTAAAACCTCCCAGGAAACCACCATTGCCAGCATGGGACTTGAACTTTGTGCTAGAAAAATTGACACTTACTCCTTTCGAACCAGCAGCAACAGCAGAATTACAATACTTATCCTGGAAGACTGCTTTCCTGCTGGCAATAACTTCAGCAAGAAGGGTCTCTGAACTACAGGCATTAATGGCAGTGCAACCCTTCCTGATCTTCCATCAAGATAGTGTCCATGAGAACAAATCCTACATTTATGCCTAAGGTGGTATCCAGAGTGTCATTAAATCAGGCTATCCACCTACCTACATTCTTCCCAAACCCACAGAACAGGGGAGAAAGACTTTTGCATACCTTGGATGTGCACAGACAGTTACGCTACTACCTGGACAGGACTAAGTCCAATAGAAAAACTGACCAGCTTCTGGTAGCATATGCCACAGGAAAGGAAGGAAAACCAATTTCAAAACAGACAATCTCCAAATGGATAGGAAATTGCATTAGATTTTGTTACTCCTACCATGGAAAGAAAACTCCAGAGAACATCAGGCCTCACTCCACAAGGGCTACAGCCACTACAACAGCTTTCTTACGAGGAGTGGCTACCAAGGACATTATAGAGGCTGCTACTTGGACCTCCGTGCATACATTTGCCAAGCATTACAATTTACCTTTATACTCTAGATCCCGAGCAGGTTTTGCCACTGCTGTTTTACAAGGGATCCTAGCTACACCATAATCTCTACTCTTTCCTCCTCCCCTTGTTTAGCTATGGTATTCTACCCATTTGTAAGGACTGCAGATGCATCCTTGAAGGACATAGTACAGTTTTGTACCTACCATAAATGTAGATGTTCGATAGGAATGCATCTGCATTCAGGATTACCCACCCACCTTCCCCTCTGAGGTACTCCTAGGGTATTTGCCAGCCTTCAGCTAGCTTGGGGGGGATCTATTATGGTGTATTTGTTTGTATATATGTACATACATGCTTTTTTTTTTTTGTGTTTGCTCTCTGCTATTTGGAATCATTGGCATTAATCCAAATTTAGCCTTTCAAGAGGGCACCTGGCATCTGGGGCAAGAAACACTGAGGAAAATGGCGTCGGCTGATGCCTTTATACCCGAATAACTGCAGCTATGACGTCGGGTGAAGTGCGACACCAGCCGAGGCCAGACCCAGACTTTGGAATCCGGCCGACCGAGGGGCTGCCTGACGACAGGACAACCCATTTGTAAGGACTGCAGATGCATTCCTATCGGACATCTACATTTATGGTAGGTACAAAACTGTACTTTCCTAGCATTCCCTGCCTGCAACAGGAGTTTCTATGGTGGGCAAAGGCCTGTCACCAAAACATGGGACGGCCCTTCACTCTACCCCCTGCCAGCCAAACCTTAACAGACGCATCGGATTATGCCTGGGGGGCCCACATGGCTGAAAGATGCATTCAGGGCATATGGGCATCAAATCAAATGCATCTACATATCAACCAGAAAGAGATTCTAGCTGTTCAAACTGCCCTAACAGCCTTCAAGGACTTACTTCATCTAGGACAACTACTGATAAAGATGGACAACACCACAGTCATGTGATATATAAACAAGAAAGGGGGCACACACTCATACCCCCTATGTAGATTAGCCATGGCACTGTGGGACACAGCTTTGACCTACCAAATGCATCTTCAAGCTCAATTCCTACCGGGAAAACAAAACACTCTGGCAGGCGATTTAAGCAGAAACCTTATGGATCCTCACGAGTAGAAACTAAATCCACAAGTCTTCATCATGATAACAGAGAAATGGGAAATTCCAGACATAGATCTATTTGCCTCTCCTCAAAATGATCAACTGAAAAGATTCTGCACAAGGACTTGTCACAGACAAGCATGGAAAAGTGGACGTCCCATCCTTCAGTTTACGCCTTTCCTCCTCTGCCTCTTCTTCCCAAGGTCCTCCTAAAAGTCAGACAAGAGAAGCCAAAGATGATATTAATTGCCCCGACTGGCCCTGCCAATGCTGGTACCCAATCCTAAGGAACTTGTCTCAATACCCAGCTTGGACCTTGCCTCAAAAACCACAACTACTGTCCCAGCAAAACCATCAGATCCTGCACAATCAACTACAGACTCTGAACCTGGCAGCATGGCTAATCCGGTAATCATATAAATGACACCTCTCAGTAAAGCTGTGATGGATGTCATTTTGGAAGCCAGAAGGCCTAGTACTAGAAAATCTTATGAAGACAAATGGAAGAGATTCTGTGCTTGGAATCGAGCACAAGGAACTGATACAGCAGAACCACATATTCCTCAGATATTACAATACTTAACTGAGATGCTTGACAAAGGCCTATCTTTCTCATCAATCAAAATGTATGCCTGTGCCATTTCGGCTCATTACAATACAGAGCCACCAATCTTTTCTCATTGTTTACTGAAGCAGTATCTTAGAGGAGCCAAAAATTTAAGGCCTCCTAGAAGATCACCATTACCTGCGTGGGACCTCAGTTATGTGTTGGAAAAGCTCACCCTGCCTCCATTTGAACCAGCTGCTACCTCTGATATAAAGTTCTTATCATGGAAGACAGCTCGGCTTCTAGCAATCACTTCAGCCAGAAGAGTTTCAGAGTTACAGGCCCTCATGGCTGTAGAGCCTTTTATAATATTTTACCCAGACAGGGTGTCCCTGAGGACAAATCCTACTTTTATGCCTAAGGTCATTTCCAGTGTGGCTGTTAACCAAACAATTCATCTGCCAACTTTTTATCCAAATCCGCAGAACAAAGGAGAGAGAATTCTGCATTCATTGGACATACACAGACAGCTAAGATTCTACTTTTGCAGGACTAAAGCTCTAAGAAAAACTGAGCAATTACTAGTGTCACATGCTGCAGGATCAGAAGGAAAGGCTATTTCAAAGCAGACAATTTCTAAGTCCAGGGCAGGTTTTGCCACTGCAGTGCTGCAGGGCCTTATAGCCTCACTTAATGCTGTTTAGCTCCAGCCTCCCAACCATAGCTGTGGGATTTTACCCAAATGTAATGACTGCAACAGTGAAACACGAAGAATGTAGTACAATTGTAAAGACTTACCATAAATGTAGATGTTCGAGTGTATTCACTATTGCAGTCCAGGTTACCCAACCTCCATCCCCCTGTCATTCTACAGTTTACCTTTCCTTCTCTATCTTCTACAGCCTATGTGGTGTATTTGCTTGTAGATGAAGGTAAAGTTTATATTAATGCATGTAGATATTTAAATATATATAATATTGCTACCTTTTTGGGGGCACCTGACATCGGGGGCAAGAAAAACTAATGAAAATGGCATCGGCTGCATGTTTTACACCCCTGACGACCTGATGTCATAGAAGAGAAGACCGCAATCGATGCAAGACCCAAGACTTTGGAATTCAGGCCGATTGAGGGCAACCTGCCAGCAGATTACCCAAATGTAATGACTGCAACAGTGAATTCACTCTAACATCTACATTTATGGTAAGTGTACACAACTGTACTTTATCCCTGCTGTGCTAGCCCTCGGCTGGCCCGAATAGCAGAGTCAATGGTTTTCTGCGTTGGCTGCTGTTGCATGTAGTCTGACATCAGGTGGCAGTGCTATAAACCAAGGCAGCCAACACCATTACATCAGTCTTTCGTGCCATGGAGCCTGTAGCAGAAGCAGTTAGCAAGTGTGCTGGTCGGTCGCTACCAGAGTTTGAATTACAGCTGAAAACTTCTAAAGCTATGTACCCCTTTGGGGATCCTTTTCTCTTGCACTAACTGATGTCTGAAAAAGTTAACAATTCTCTCGCCTGTGGAAGCAAATCACACACCGAGACTTCCATATTGTGTCACTTGTTTAGGCTCAGACCACGACATCGCCCGTTGCCAGTTCTGTGCCCTCTAACATGAGAATCATTCGCCATAGAGCTCTTATTGTAGACAGGTATTTTCGTCTTCCATCTTCACATTCCAAAATGGCATCCGTCAGCCAACATATTTTGAAATAATGCAGAGATAAAGATAGAGACAAGCTAAGCAGGTCATCAGTTCTTCGGAATTCAGTAAGGTGTTTCGCAGCCCCTGATGACCGATTTCATTATCTACGCAGGCCTCTACCGAGTCTCTTTCGAAGTATGCAGCAGAAATATTCTTAGTCTTCCGAGCCTTTGGCAGCCTCTACTTCGGTTGGATCTGGAGCCATGACACAGGCACTGGCTTCCGAGGAGGCCACTCGCACTGCCGAATATAGACAAAAGCTGACATCTTCTCATCCGACTACAGTTTCTCTCAGATCGATGGACACTCTTAGGCCTAGAAGCCAGGCCACTTCTAGAAAATCTGCCTCTGGTGACCATCCTGCTCCACCACCCCAAGCACAAATGCTTAAAATGGCGGAGGATCTCATCTCCCTTATCAAGGGTAGTCAGACCACAACTTCTAAAAGGAAAAGACACCCTTCTCCTGAAATTGACAGAACAGGATTCTGAGGAATCTGATTATTCAGATTTTGAAGAGGAACAACAACCTCTGACTGCTTATGAGGATTCAGATGCAGAGGAATCCATTCCTTCTGCCTCCCCACCTGAAGACCTTTCCTTTGGGGAAACCCTTCACACCCTCAGGGAACATTTCCAATGGGAATCTCAGAATTCCCCCCAGTCTAAGAAAAGACTTAGAGAGTTTCTGGACCTGCCCCAGCACCGACCCCTGGCCACCCCCCCCCTATTTTAGAAGTGGTGGACAAAGATTTCCATGAATCTAGCTTATCTCTGATGCCCTCACACCTGCTCCCAGTAAACATGACAGGCATTACAGTGTACCGGATTCTCACAAATACCTGTACAGAAGTCCTGCTGCAGACCCAGAGGTCATTACACTGGGACCTAAAGGAGCTAAAACTAGTTCTGCTAAGAATCCTATTCTTTCTGATAAGGACTCCAGAGCTCTGGACAGATGGGGTAAAAAAGTATGCACCTCTGCAGCCTTAGCTATCAGAGCACTCAGCTGTGTCAGTTCATTATGTAAAATATCAACAGCACACTTTGGAACTATTAAAACAAAGGATTTTAACCTTTCCTGACTGTGCCAATTCGAAAGAGTTAGCAGATTTACTGCACTCTACTTGTCAAGTGCCCAAACACTCATTACACTGTGGATATGATGCCCTAGAAGCCTCAAGCAGGGCAGCAGTGTTAGGATATGTCATTAGGAGACCTGCATGGCTGAAGGAGCAACCTCTCCCTGATCATGCCAAGTGATGCACCCCTGGATAAGGACCACTTGTTTGGAGTAAAAGCAGAAGAGGTGCTTAAAAAAATGGAAGACAAAGCAAAATCTATGAAAACAGTAAAAGATTTATTTTTCTTTCGGGTTCATCCTCCCAGGTTCAGCAAGAACATTCCGTCTAAACACTGGTCATTCCCTGCAGCTAGCAGACAGGGCCAAGGTAAGTCCCACAGGGACAGACCACCCAGGCCCCTATCCCAGGGGCAGCAGAGAACCAAACATGGACCACTTCCGCCCCAAAGGCAGGAAGTTCTAAGCCACCCTTCTATGGCAAAAACTCTCAATGATTCCCTGTCCCCCCTCTGCACTCCTTTCACTCACCAAAAGTTAGGAGGAAGTCTCTCCCTCTGCAAATAAAATTGCTTTCTGTAACAAAGGACCAATGGGTCTTAAAGATCATTTTTCAGGGATACAGATTCTCTTTCAACGAACTCCCAATTCCAAGAGAGTATCCAGACTTACCTCCAAGTCAGTGGGCAGAGGCATTGAAACGGGTCCAAACTCTTATATCCCAGGGGGCAGTAGAACCTGTCCCCTCAGATCAAACAGACAAAGGCTTTTATTCCAGACTATTCCTTGTTTCTAGAAAAGAGGGCACTTGACACCCCATCCTGGATCTATCCATTCTGAACACCTCCCTGGTGGTCCCCAAATTCAAAATTTAAACTTTGCAGCAGCTGCTGCCTATACTGACAAAAAATGCCTGGCTAATGACCCTAGACCTAAACAATTCTTACCTCCACATTCCTTTAAGAGAATCCTGCAGGAAATTCCTGTGCTTCAGAGCAGGCTCACAACACTTTCAGTTCTTTGCACTACCCTTTGGCTTATCTACTGCACCCAGAGTATTCACCAAATGCTTAACCCCAGCCATAGCATTTTGCAGACAGAGAAATATACAGATTTACCCTTATCTGGATGACTGCCTTATTCAGGCAGAGTGCAAAGAAAAGCTGCTCCATGACCTTCTCTTTGTCAGACCCCTCATAACTTCCCTAGGGTTCACCACCAAGAAGAAATCAAAGCAAACATCCTCCAGGAAGATCGCTTTTTGGGGAGCAATGCTAGACACAGCATCCCAAATGGCCTTCCTATCCCCAGAAAAGCAGAGCTTCCTGCCTCTCTAGTTTACCCAGCTGGCTTCCCGAAGTCATCTCACCACAATGAACTTTCTGCAAACCTTTAGGTACATGGCATCTTGCATCCTTCTAATTTATCTGGCCAGGCTTCACTTGAGGAAACTTCAGTGGTATCTAAAGAACCTTTGGTGTTAGCACTCTCAGCCACTAGATACCTCTCTCCCCCTGATCCCTGTATAAGGGCCACGTTTCTCTGGTGGGTAAGGGCCTGTGCCAAGAACAGGTGTATTCCCTTCATCTTCCGCCCTACCGGGCAGACCATCACCACCGAAGCCTCAGACATTGCTTGGGGCGCTCACCTAGCAGGTAGGTGCACCCAAGGTTTTTGGGATGCCCAGCACCTTCCTTACACATCAGTCAGAAGGAAATGATGGCAGTACAAAAGGTTCTGACATCCTTCAAACCCCATCTCAGGCCAGGGGTTCTCCTTATCAAAACAGACAACACCACAGTAATGTGGTATATCAACAAACTGGGAGGGACCCAGTTTTACCCTCTGTGCAGGCTAGCCATGAACCTCTGGCTGACAGCCTCCTCCATGGGATTACCCTAATTGCCCAATACCTACCAGGGATCAACAACACCCTGGCAGACCACTGAAGCAAAAACTTACTGGACCCCCATGAATGGCAGCTCCACAGAAATATTTTTGCAAGTCATTCAGGAGTGGGGAACTCCGGAGGTGGATCTCTTTGCTTCTCACCTCAACCACCAACCACCAGCTGAAATAATTCTGTACCAGGGAGTAACACCACCTAGCATGTAAGGTGGATGGCTTGACCTTCCCCTGGAACTCCATCTTTGTGTATGCATTCCCTCCTTTGTCTCTTATTCCCAAGGTACTGATCAAGATAAGGGAGGAGAGGCCAAAGGCCACCCTCACACTCTCATTGCTCCAGATTCACCCAAACAGCATTAGTATCCCTTACTGCACAGCCTGACATTACAGCCTCCCAGGCAGCTTCCCCCACACCTGGAGATGCTGCACCCAGACTTGCAGACTCTCAAACTGTCAGCATGGCTAATGCTTTAAAAGCAAACAGGTCCTAGACATTATCACAGAGGCCAGAAGGCCCAGCACCAGAAAATGTTACGCAGGGAAATGGAAAAGATTCTGCTCCTAGAGCGAGTCCAGAGGGGACAGTACCTCACAACCTTCCATCCCTCTTATCCTGGACTACCTAGCCAAGTTACTCAATAGTGGCCTCTCCTTCTCTTTTAAAATTCATGCCTCAGCCATTTCAGCTCATTTCAATTCAGACCAGCCCCTCTTCTCACATCCTTTGATTAAACAATTCCTCAGAGAGGCTTCAAATATCAGACCTCCCAGAAGGCCACCCATGCCAGCCTGGGACCTGAATTATGTTTTAGAAAAACTAACCTTACTACCATTCGAGCCTGCTGCTTCAGCAGAATTGAGATACCTCTCCTGGAAGACTACTTTCCTACTAGCTATCACCTCAGCCAGAAGGGCTTCAGAAATTCAGGCACTCATGGTCATTGAGCTTTCATCATTTTCCATGCAGGCAGGGTCTCCCTGAGGACTAACCCCTCCTTTATCCCCAAGGTGGATATCGCACTGTATCCATTTCTGCTACAGACTACATGGGAACCTGCCCCAAGTCTATTCGTACCCATTCCACTAGGGCAGCCTCCACTTCCGCAGCATTCCTCAGAGGAGTTCCCACCAGGGGCATCTTTGAAGCTGCCACCTGGACCTCTGTCCATACCTTTACAAAGCATTACTACCTACCTCTTTTCTTTAAGGCTAGGGCAGGTTTGCCTCTGCAGTTCTGCAGGGCATGCTGTGACCCATGCCTAGGTCTCTGACTAATCCTTCCACCCCTCTCCAGCTTTGGGAATCCTCCCTCGGGTGATGACTGCAACAGTAAAACACGAAGAACATAGTACAGTTGTCGGATGCTGTCCCTTCTACCATGACATCAGGTCATCAGGGGTATAAAACATGCAGCCGATGCCATTACATCAGTTTTTCTTGCCGTGCGGTGCCCAAAGCAGGAGCAGCTCGCAAGTGCTGGTTGGCTGATTCCTGAAATTTTCGTTTTCGAGTTTCAGAACTGAAGTCTTCAACTAAAGCTAAGTACCCCATTGGGGAAACTTTTTCTTGCTCCTTACCGATGTCAGTAAAAATTAATAATTGCATTACTTGTGGAAAGCAAATACCTCACAAAGATTTTCATTCATACTGTATTTCTTGCATGGGCCCTGACCACGACGTACCTTGCTGTCAGTTTTGTGCTTTATTTAATCAGCACAGTATCCATCGTCAGTATATTTTCACCTCTAAATATTTTGGTTCTTGGTTTAATTTTCCGGAAATGTCATCGGTTAGCCATCAGTCTACCTGGATTCTGAAAAAATGCAAAGATAAAGACAGAGACAGCTGCCTAGGTCCAAAACTGCCGACGACTGTTCTCCTAAGCCAGTCGCCAGTTCTCAGTGAGGTGCTTTCGCAGCCCCTGATGCTCGCTAATTCTGATTCGCAAGCCTCTTTTGAGACCCATTCGGAGTCTGGTATGCTGCGAGATGCTTTTAACTGTGGAACCTGCGGATGTCTCTACCTTGGATGGGTCCAGAGCCACTGTGCAGGCACCAGCTTCTTAGGGTGTATTCAGGCCTACGGACTTGCATATTAAACCAATGCCTCCTTCTTCATTTAGGCCTAAATCTCGATCCATACCTAAGAAACCGATGCCCAGGCTGCATGTTCAGGCCTCTATGCCTAAAAAACAAATGATAAGAATGGCTGAAGATCTTATAGCTTTAATCGGGGAAGCCAACCTCCCCCTTCTAAGAGTGGATGGGAGATCATAGGTTTACCCCGGGTATCACTTCTGTGTCACTGTTAGACAGAGGCACAGTATACTAACCTCGAAAGAGGGCATAGCAAAATTAATTTAAAATGGGTGGCGAAAGCCAAACATACTCTGGCTAGGCTTATAAATGCCCTAGGGCAGATAGCCTAGTATGAACCTAGGACTGAAGTTGTTTATGAATCGTCTGACCAGGATTCAGATTTTCTGATTCTTCTGATGGTCTGGATTTGCCCTTATCTACTTATGAGGATTCTGATGCAGAGGACTGTATTCCCTCTGCTTCCCCTCCAGAGGATTTTTCTTTTGGTGAAACCTTACATACTCTAAGAGAGCATTTCCACTGGGAAAGCCAGGATTTTTTCTGATTCAAAAAAGAGGCTTAGGGATCTCTTACTCCTGTCTCAGCATAGGCCTTTAGCTATACCTCCTGTACTAGACATTGTTGATGATGCCTTTTCAGAATCTAGTTTGGCCCCTGAGTCTTTGCCTCCTGCTCCCAGAAAACCTGACATATTACAGGGTTCCTGATTCACACAAGTTTCTTTTTAAAAATCCTATTGCGGATCCAGAATTTCACAGTGACCTAAGGGCATTAAGGCTTCTACTGCTAAAAAATCCTACCCCTTCTGATAGAGACTCCAGGGTGCTGGATAGATGGGGTAAGAAGGTTTATACTTCTGCAACCTTAGCAATCAGGGCTTTAAACTGCCAAATTCATATGTTAAAATATCAACAGCATACTATTGGAGTGCTTAAACAGAAAATTATGTTGATTTCCTGACTGTGTGGAAAATAAAGATTTACAGGATTTATTGCGTTCTGCTGAACAAGTTGGAAAACATACTTTGCAATGTGGTTTTGATTCTTTAGAGGCCTCCTGCAGGGCTGCTGATGTTCTTCGTGTTTCACTGTTGCAGTCATTACATTTGGGTAATCTGTTGGCAGGTTGCCCTGAGTCAGCCTGAATAAGTCTTGGAGCCTGTGTCAGTTGCTGTCTCCTCTTCCATGACGTCAGGTCATCAGGGGTATAAAACATGCAGCCGGCACCATTTTAGTCAGTCTTTCTTGCACGGTGCCCGAAGCAGAAGCAGTTAGCAAGTGCTGGTCGGCCGACTCCTGAAATTTTCGTTTTCGAGTTTCAGAACGAAAGTCTTCATACTAAAGCTAAGTACCCTGTTGGGGAAACTTTTTCTTGCTCATTACCGATGTCAGTAAAAGTTAATAATTGTATTACTTGTGGGAAGCAAATACCAGAATTTGTACTGTATTCCTTGCCTAGGCCCTGACCACAATGTGCCTTGCTGTCAGTTTTGTGCTAAATTTAACCAATGTACTATTAAGTGTCAGTACATTTTTGCTTCTAAATACTTTGGTTCAAGAGTTAACTATCCTGAAATGGCGTCTGTTAGCAATCCGACTACTGGGATTCACAAAAAATGCAAAGAAAAAGACCATTGAGGTCCAAAACCGACGACGAAGCTTCTCCTAAGTCAGTTGCTGGTTCGCTGGTACTCGATGCACAGCCCCTGATGCCCGCTACTTTTGAGTCACAGGCCTCTACTGAGACCCATTCGGAGTCTGGTATGCCGCGAGATTCTTGAAATATTGAACCCACGGTTGTCTCTCCCTTGGATGGGTCCGGAGCCGCTGAGCAGGCACCGACTTCTGAGGGTGTTTTCAGGCCTAAAGATATGTATATTAAACAGACGTAATCATCAAAAACAAAGCCAAAACCAACTACTATGTCTAAAAAACCGATGCATGAGCCACGTGCTCAGGTCCCTATGCCTAGAAAACAAATGATCAAAATGGCTGAGGATTTAATCACCTTGATCAGGGGTTCCCAACCCCCTCCTGCTAAGAGGCCCAGGCAAGGCACTGATTATGAATCTTCAGATCAAGTTTCCATTTCTTCTGATTCCTCTTCTGATCAGGAATTTTCTATCCCCCCTTATGAGGACTCCGATGCAGAAGAATCCATCCCTTCTGCTTCTCCTCCTGAGGATTTTTCTTTTGGAGAGAGTTTGCTTATCTTAAGGGAACATTTTCATTGGGAGAGTCAGGACTTTTCAGAACAAAATGAGGCTTAGGGATTTCCTTCTTCCTCAGCGTAGGCCTTTGGCTATACCTCCTGATTCCCTGCTTCCGGCTCCAAGTAAGCCAGACAGATATTACAGGGTTCCTGACTCCTACAAGTTTCTTTTCAAAAATCCTACTGCTGACCCTGAAACTATTACTCAGGGTCCCAAGGGTGTTAAGGCTTGTACAGCTAAAAATCCTACCCCTTCTGATAGAGACTCCAGTGCGCTGGATAGATGGGGTAAGAAGGTTTATACGTCTGCAACCCTGGCAATCAGGTCTTTAAACTGTCAATTTCATATGTTTAAATATCAACAGCATATCATGGGCTTAGAAAATGATGTTGTTTTCTGATTGTGTGGAAAATAGAGTTACAGGATTTATTGCATTCAGCTGAACAAGTTGGAAAGCATACTTTGCAATATGGATTTCATTCCTTGGAGGCCTCTTGCAGGGCCACCGTAACTGGATCTGTGATAAGAAGGCATGCTTGGCTCAAGGAGCAAAATCGGCCTGATCATGTTAAAGCTAAATTGTTGGATGCTCCTTTACAGCAAGACAGTCTGTTTGGTAATAAGGCAAAAGAAGTTTTAAAAAAGATGGAAGACAAAGCTAAATCTATGCAAACTGTAAAAGATTTCTTGCAAGTGCAACCACCCAGGTTCAGTAGGCACTGGCCTACTAATAATTGGTCCTTTTCAGTACCCAAAAGAGCCACTCAGGGCATACCCAGACACTCCAAAGGCTCCAGGTTTCAGTCACAAGGATCTTACAAGACAAAACAGTGGGGTGCCTCCACCTCCAAATCAGGAAGTAGCAAACCACCACCTTACAGTAAACAGTCTAAATGACTTTCCTCTGCCATTTCCAAGCACTTATCTTTTGGCAGCCCCTTTGGGGGGAAAACTAGCACTTCATGCTCAAAATTGGCATCTAATTACCCAGGACAAGTGGGTCTTAAATATAGTATCCCAGAGGTACAGATTTCATTTCCACAAATTGCCAATTCTAAACGGATGGCCAGACTTGCCCCCCAAATCAGTGGGCAGAGGCCCAGAAGCAAGTCACGTCTCATGGATAATGGGGGCTGTTCAACCAGTACCAGAAAAGGAAAAAGGACAAGGTTTTTATTCAAGACTTTTCCTGGCACCCAGAAAAGACAAATCATGGCGTCCAATTCTGGACTTAACCACTCCTAAATACTTTCCTGGACATTCCAAAATTCAAGATGCTGACTCTACAACAGCTACTGCCTATGCTAGGCAAGAACGCCTGGTTGGTAACTCTAGACTTAAGAGGCTTACCTGCATATCCCAATCAGGGAATCTTGCAGAAGATACCTCTGCTTCAAAGCAGGCTATTTGCATTACCAGTTCTCTGCACTGCCCTTTGGCTTATCTACTGCACACAGGGTCTTGACAAAGTGCCTGGCACCGATAATTGCATTTTGCAGACAAACATTCAAATTTGTCCTTATCTGGATGATTGTCTAATTCAGGCAGAGGATGAGGACACTCTTCTACAACATCTGGCATTTGTAAAAAGGCTTCTAACATGCCTAGGGTACACCATAAATGAAAAGAAATCACAACTGGTACCCTCTCAAATAATTAAATTCCTGGGAGCAAGCTTGAATACAACTGCCCAGATGGCTTACCTCACGCCAGACAAACAAATTCAGTTGATAACATACTTCAAACAAGTGGCCACAAAAACCCAGCTAACTGCAAGACAAATCCTTGCAGGCTTTGGGGTTTATGGCATCCTGCATTCTACTAATTCCATTTGCAAGACTGCATATGAGGAAACTTCAATGGTACCTAAAAAGTTTATGGAGTCAACATTCACACAGTCTGGAAACGATGATTCCTCATTCCCTGCCTGCAACAGGAGTTTATATGGTGGGCAGAGACATGTCACCAAAATAAGGGACTGTCATTCACTCTACCTCCTGCCACCCAAACCCTGACTACAGATGCATCAGACTGTGCTTGGGGGGGGGGGGCATCTGGCAGGGAGATGCATTCAGGGTGAATGGAGCCCAAATCAAATGCACCTACATATCAACCAGAAAGACATGCTAGCTGTACAGAATGCTCTGACAGCCTTCAAGGACTTTCTTCATCCAGGACAGCTACTGATAGACAACACCACAGTTATGTGGTACATAAACAAGCAGGGGGGTACCCACTCCTACCCCCTTTGCAGACTAGCCATGGCCTTGTGGAACACAGCCTAGACTTACCAAATACATCTACAAGCTCTATTTCTGCCAGGAAAGCAAAACACTCTGGCAGATGACCTAAGCAGAAATCTTATGGACCCACACGAATGGAAACTGGATCCACAAATCTTCAGCATGTTGACACGAAAATGGGGGAGCCCAGACATAGATCTATTTGCCTCTCCCCAAAACTACCAGTTGGACAGATTCTGCACAAGAACTCATCACAAAAAAGCTTGGAAAGTGGATGCTCTATCATTCAGCTGGAAAAAACCTATCAGTCTATGCCTTTCCCCCTCTGCCTCTTCTCTCCAAGGTTTTACTAAAAGTCAGACAGGAAAAACCAAAAATTATTCTGATTGCTCGGGTACCCGCTTCTAGGGAACATGTCACACCTTCCTCTGTGGTAATGCCTCAGACACCTCATCTATTGTCTCGGCAGAACTATCAAGTTCTGCACACTTAGCTCCAAACTCTGAATCTTGCAGCATGGCTAATCAACTTATTTCACCAATCACTTCTCTCGGCAAACCTGTGATGGATGTAATTTCGGAGGCTAGCAAGCCTAGTACTAGAAAATCTTATGCTGATAAATGGAAGAGATTCTGTGCCTGGAACCAAGCACAGGGAATAAATACAGCAATGCCCAGTATTCCTCAGATTTTGCAATATTTAACCGAGATGCTTCACAAGGGCCTATCTTTTTCTTCTTTTGTAAAAATCCATGCCTCTGCCATCTCGGCACATTACAACACGGAGCTCCTCTCTTTTCTCATCCCCTGCTAAAGCAGTACCTCAGAGGGGCCAAAAATTTGAGACCTCCCAGGAGAGCACCGACTCCTGCATGGGACCTCAGTTTTGTGCTGGAAAAACTCGCCCTACTTCCTTTTGAACCAGCAGCTACTGCAGACATAAAATTTCTTTCTTGGAAGACAGCCTTTGTTTTAGCAGTCCCATTCTAGAAGGATTTTGGAACTGCACGCTCTCATGGCAGTGGAGCCTTTCATTATAGTTTACCTGGACTGGGTGGCCCTCGGGACCAATCCTTCTTTTATGCCTAAGGTGGTATCCAGTGTGGCTCTCAACTAGACCATTCATCTGCCAACTTTTTTCCCAAATCCGCAGAACAAGGGGGAGCAGATTCTGCATTCATTGGATGTACACAGACAACTAAGATTCTATGTAAACAGGACAAAATCTCTAAAAGTCTGAGCAACTATTGGTGGCATTTGCTGGAAGGACAGAGGGGAAGGGTATATCAAAGCAGACTATTTCAAAATGGATAAGCCATTGTATTCGTTTCTGCTACATGCACCATGGTAAACCTGTACTCAAGGGGATCAGATCCCATTCCACCAGGGCTGCATCTACTTCTGCAGCCTTTCTCAGAGGGGTTCCTACCAGAGACATTCTAGAAGCTGCTACTTGAAGCTCAGTTCATACGTTCACAAAGCATTACCATTTACCGCTCTTTTCTAAATCCAGGGCAGGCTTTGCCACTGCTCTCCTGCAGGGCCTTATAGCTGCTCCTAATGCTGTATAATTCCATCCTCCCATCCATAACTTTGGGATTCTACCCAAATGTAATGACTGCAACAGTGAAACACAAAGAACCTAGTACAGTTGTGTACACTTACCATAAATGTAGACGTTCAAGTGTATTCACTGTTGCAGTCCGGGTTACCCACCCACCAGCCCCCTTTCTTCTCTATTATTATACCTCTTCTTTCCTTCAGTATGCTCAAAAGCCTTTGTGGTGTATTTGTTTTTAGTTGGAGGTAAAGATTTTGTGTTCTAAAATACATGCGCACACACACACACACACACACATATATATATATATATATATATATATATATATATATATATATATATATATATATATAGATATATAATTTGCTCCCCATTTGGGGGGCACCTGGGGCAAGAAAAACTGATTAAGATGGTGTCGGCTGCATGTTTTATACCCCTGATGACCTGACGTCATGGAAGAGGAGACGGCAACCGACACAGGACCCAAGACTTTGTTATTCAGGCCGACTGAGGGCAACCTGCCAGCAGATTACCCAAATGCAATGACTGCAACAGTGAATACACTCGAACATCTACATTTATGGTAAGTGTACACAACTGTACTTTACTGGTTCTGTGCTTAGAAGGCATGCTTGGTTTAAAGAGCAATATTTGCCGATCATGTTAAAGTGAAATTGTTGGATGCTCCTTTAAATTAGGGCCACCTGTTTGGCAATAAGGCTGAAGAAGTTCCAACAAAGATGGAAGATAAAGTTAAATCTATTCAAACTGTTAAAGATTTCTTGCAAGTGCAACCTCCAAGATTTAGTAGGCACTGGCCTGCTAAGAATTGTTTTTTTTCCAGCTCCTTCCAGATCCTCTCAAGCCAAACCCAGATACATCAAAAGCACCAGGTTTCATTCCCAGGGGACTCTCAGATCTAAGCAATGGGGGGCCTCCACTTGCAAATCTGGAAATAAGACACCCCCTATGGTAAACGATCTCAATGACTTCCTTTTAAAATTACCAAGCACTTACCTTTTAGCCACCCCTTTGAGGGGAAGATTGCTCTTCATGCAAAGAACTGGGAACTCATAACCCAGGACAAATGGGTTTTAAATATAGTGTCCCGGGGATACAAATTTCATTTCCACCCGTTGCCAGCACCAAACAGGTGGCCAGACCTGCCTCCAGTTTAGTGGGCAGAGGCTCAAAAGCAAGTACTTTCTCTCTTAAGCATGGGGGCTATTCAGCTGGTACCAGAAGAGGAAAAGGGACAAGGATTCTACTCCAGACTTTTCTTGGTACCCAGAAAAGACAAATCATGGTGTCCAGTCCTGGACCGGTCTACTCTAAACACCTTTCTGGAGATTCCAAAATTCAAGATGCTGACTCTTCACCAATTACTTCCTATGCTAGGCAAAGACACCTGGTTGGCAACACTAGATTTAAAAGAAGCATACCTGCACATCCCAATCAGGGAATCATGCAGAAGATACCTATGCTTCAAAGCAGGCTACACACACTATCAGTTCTCTGCACTGCCCTTTGGCTTATCTACTGCGCCCTGGGTATTCACAAAGTGCCTAGTTCCAGTTATTGCATTTTATAGGCAAAGAAGTATTCAAATATACCCATACCTGTACGATTGTCTAATTCAGGCATAAAGCCAGGACATACTTTTGAATCATCTGGCGTTTGTAAAAAGGGTTCTAACTTGTCTGGGGTACACCATAAATGAAAAGAAATCACAACTGGTACCCTGTCAACAGATTACATTCCTGGGAGCAAGCTTGAATACAACTTCTCAGATGGCTTACCTCACACCAGAAAAGCAAATTCATTTGACAACCTACTTCAAACAAGTGGCCACAAAAACCCTGCTATCTGCAAGACAAATACTGCAAGCCTTGGGGTTCATGGCCTCCTGCATTTTTCTAATTCCATATGCAAGACTGCATATGAGGAAACTACAGTGGTATCTAAAAAGCCTCTGGAGTCAGCATTCTCACAGCCTAGAAACAATGATTCTTATCATACCTTGCCTACACCTAGAGTTCCTTTGGTGGGCAGAGGCCTGCCACCAAAACAAGGGACTACCTGTCACACCACCCCCTGCTGCCCAAAACCTAACAAGAGATGCATCTGACTATGCATGGGGGGCTCACCTGGCAGGGAAGTGTAGTCAGGGCAAATGGAACCCAAGTCAAATGTACCTGCATATCAATCAAAAAGAAATGTTAACTGTATAGAATGCTCTGACAGCCTTTAAGGACTACATTCTTCCAGGACAACTAATGGTAGAAGGACAACACCACTGTTATGTGGTACATAAGCAGGGGGGTACACATTCTTACCCCCTCTGCAGACTAGCCATGGCATTGTGGAACACAGCCTTGAGCTACCAAGTGCCACCTACAAGCTCAATTCCTGCCAGGAAAATTAAATACACTGGCAGACGGACTAAGCAGAAACCTCATGGACCCTCACGAGTGGAAACTGGAACCAAGGATTTTCAACATGTTGACAAGCGAATGGGGGAGCCCAGATATAGACCTGTCCCCCCCCCCCCCCAGAACTATCAATTGGACAAATTTTGCACAAGGACTCCCCACAAACAAGCCTGGAAAGTGGATGCTCTGTCCTTCAGCTGGAAAAACCTATCAGTCTATGCCTTCCCCCCGCTGCCTCTACTCTCCAAAATACTACTAAAAGTCAAACACGACAAACCAAGGATGATTTTGATTGCTCCAGACTGGCCGTACCAACACTGGTACCCCCTCCTGCGCAGTGTTTCATGGTTATCTCCATGGCACCTGCCTCCTTCCCTGCTGTCTCAGCAGGAGAACCAGATTCTGCACCTTCCGCTTCCAGCACTGAACCTTGCAGCCTGGCTAATTACTTAAACTCTCCCTTACCACCCCTTAGCAAACCTGTGATGGATGTCATCTTAGAGGCAAGGAGGCCTAGTACTAGAAAATCTTATGCTGAAAAATGGAAAAGATTCTGTGCCTGGAACCAATCTCAAGGGATGAGCACAGCAGTGCCCAATTTACCTCATATTTTACAATACTTAACTGAGATGCTTCACAAGGGCCTGTCTTTTTCCTCCATTAAAATGCACGCCTCAGCCATTTCAGATCATTATAACACAGAACCTCCCCTCTTCTTTCATCCACTGCTCAAGCAGTACCTCAGAGGGGCCAGAAATTTGAGACCACCCAGGAGAGCTCCAACCCCAGCCTGGGACCTTAACTTTGTATTGGAGAAAGTCACTCTACCTCCTTTCGAGCCAGCTGCTACTGCAGACTTAAAATTTCTTTCTTGGAAAACAGCTTTCCTTTTAGCAATCACTTCAGCTAGAAGGGTATCTGAATTGCAGGCCCTTATGGCAGTGGAGCCTTTCATCATCTTTCATGCGGACAGGGTGTCACTCAGAACCAATCCATCCTTCATGCCCAAGGTGGTATCCAGTGTGGCTCTTAATCAGTCCATTCGTTTGCCAACCTTCTTTCCCAATCCACCGAACAAAGGGGAATGGATTCTGCATTCCTTGGATGTGCACAGGGAACTTAGATTCTACTTGGACAGGACTAAACCTCAAAGAATATCTGAACGGTGGCCAAGATGTGCTCTGAATAGCAGCAGTTCTATTCAGCTCTGTCTATAAAATATTTGTATGACTGGAATTATTGGCCAAAAGTTATGTGAGAAGGTTAATTTCTTCATCAACTAAATCTACTTAATGAGATCTACGACCTCATATAAAAATTGATTTTCCTGTCAAAAATACTTTGGATTTATTATGTCTTCACCAACAGTCGAATGGCTACTTCAAAATCAGCACATCAGGAAACCTTTCTCAAAAAGGATTTACAATCATTACTAACCGACTTACAGGATTTATCTGCCAAACTGGATAAAATGGATCTAAAACTGGATACATTTAAAAAAGACTGTACAAAACAAATGGAAAAGATTCATGAAGATCTACAAATACAAGTGTCAGGTATTGAAATAGCACTTAATGACATTGACAGTAGAGTACTTAAAGATGAGACCAATATAGAATACTTAATGAAGCAAAATACATTTTTACAATCTAAAGTGGATGATTTGTAGAACCGGTCACGCAGGAACAATATCAGAATAGTTGGCTTACCAGATAACATAAAAGGTAATAAACTACCCAAATTCCTAACATCTTGGATACAAGAAGTCTTAGACCTGCCAGAATCCTTGCCCTATGGCATTGAGAGGGCACATAGATCCTTTACTACATCCAAAACAAGTAAGAATAATTAATCTAAATCCGAAATAGTGAGATTTTTATCAACATATGACAAAGAACTAGTACTTAAAACAGCCTGGGCAAAAGCACCAATTAAATTAAATCGCAACACCATTCATTTTGACAATGACTATTCTCCACTAGTAATAACAAAAAGAAAATTGTTACCATTAATTAAAGAACTCAAAAAAGCACAAATAAAAGTCCATGCCTCTGCTATCTTGTCTCATTACAACACAGAGCCTCCCCTCTTTTCTCATCCACTGCTTAAACAGTATCTCAGAGGGGCCAAAAAATTAGGCCTCCCAGGAGAACACCAGCTCCTGCATGGGACCACAATTTTGTGCTGGAAAAACTCACCCTGCCTCCTTTTGAACCAGCAGCTACTGCGGGTATAAAATTTCTATCTTGGAAGACAGCATTTCTTTTGGCAGTCACTTAAGCAAGAAGGGTTTCAGAACTACAGGCCCTCATGGCAGTGGAGCCTTTCATTATATTTTACCCGGACAGGGTGGCCCACAGGACCAGTCCTTCTTTTATGCCTAAGGTGGTATCCAGTTTGGATCTTAACCAGACCATTCACCTGCCAACATTTTTCCCAAATCCGCAGAACAAGGGGGAGCAGATTCTGCATTCATTGGATGTACACAGACAACTAAGATTATACTTAAACTGGATAAAATCTCTAAGGAAGTCTGAGCAACTACTGGTATCATTTGCTGCAGGAGCAGAGGGGAAGGCTATTTCAAAGCAGACTATTTCTAAATGGATAAGCCGCTGCATTCGTTTCTGCTATTTGCACCATGGTAAACCTGTGCCCAAGGGGATCAGATCCCATTCCACGAGGGCTGCCTCTACTTCAGCAGTGTTCCTCAGAGGGGTCTCAACCAAAGACATTCTAGAAGCTGCCACTTGGAGCTCAGTTCATACGTTCACAAAGCATTATCATTTACCTCTCTTCTCTAAATCCACTGCAGTCCTTTGCCACTGCAGTCCTGCAGGGCTTTATAGCTGCCCCTAATGCTGTTTAGTTCCATCCTCCCATCCATAGCTTTGGGATTCTACCCAAATGTAATGACTGCAACAGTGAAACATGAAGAACATAGTACAGTTGTGTACACTTACCATAAATGTAGATGTTCGAGTGTATTCACTGTTGCAGTCCAGGTTACCCACCCGCTATCCCCCTTTCTATACCTTTTCTTTCCTTCACTATACTCAAAAGCCTTTGTGGTGTATTTGCTTGTAGTTGAAGGTAGATTTTTGTTTCTAAGGTGCATTTATATATTTGCAGTTTATTTATATATATTTTTGCTCCCCATTTGGGGGGCACCTGACATCTGGGGCAGGAAAACTGATTAAAATGGCGTCGGCTGCATGTTTTATACCCCTGATGACCTGACGTCATGGAAAGAGGAGACAGCAACCGACGCAGGGCCCAAGACTTTGTTATTCAGTGTGACTGAGGGCAACCTGCCAGCAGATTACCCAAATGTAATGACTGCAACAGTGAATACACTCAAACATCTACATTTATGGTAAGTGTACACAACTGTACTTTCCCACACCTAGATGACTGGCTCCTAAGTGCAAACACAAAGGATGCTTTCTTCTTGGTAGATTTAGTCCTGGTCCTTTGATATCTCAATATACTTTGACAAATCATCTTAGAATCTACCCGGTCATTAGTCTTAGTAGTATGTTATCAACATACTACAAACAGAGTTGCAAAATTATCAGAGTCAAGGCTGATCTCCCTGAGACAACAGGTAAAGGACACCTTTAAAGTAGACATTCCCCCAGGTTCTCTCACTTTTCACATGTTAGACACTTAGTGCTGCTAGCGTTGCAGCACTTTAGGACTTCCTTCTCAAGGGTGTGATCTCCATCCACACATAATACTTCATTCATTGATATGCTACATCATCGAGCAAGGGAGATCCCTGTCTTATCCACTGTCTGAAGGCCATGAGAATGTCAGGGAGCCTCATCATTCCAGCATTTTTTTATAGCAGCACATGTTCTAAGTTGTTCCTGTCTTCTGTTGTGCAGACTTAGTAGTTCCATTTTGGTGCCAGGAGTGGTCCCTCAACCTGCAGTGGCACCTGAAATATTCAGCTGCAGAGGCCAGCCTTGCTATGATTTGCTTGGCACTCCCCAGAACACAAAATACAGTGGAGATTTTGCTTTTATTCCTCCACGAGTATAGTCATTAAGGAACACTCTGGTCCATCTGTACCTACTTGGACTTGTGTATGCCTTTCTTCCTTCCTCTTTCTCTCATGAAGTTCTTACAGGAGGCAACAGCCATTCTCATTGTCCTTTTTTGACCCAGACAAATATAGTTCCCCAAACTTTTGACTCCTCTGACCTGACCTCCATGGTCTCTGGATCCACCGCTGTATCTTTTATTTCACTCATCCAGCAAGCCTCATGTAGACATCATGTCCCTCAAGCTGATCTCAAGCTTCTCTAATTCCAGTGATGGACAGTGACCCCACCTTATCTTTGAGAGTTGTATAGATCTTCACTGATTGGTTCTCAAAAGCAATCTTCTAGAAAGCTGTACAAAAGCAAATGGAAGAGAGACCCTCTGTGTGCCTTTGATAAAGGTTTATATCCATTCTTTGCTCCAGTTCCTTCTCTTCTACAAATCTTAGCAGGGCATTTTAATCATGGAATAACAGAATCAGTCTGGCTTAGAGTAATTTCAGACTCCTCACCCATGTCTGAACGCTACCTCCATAGCCTTTTGTAAGATTTGCAAAGCCTTTTTAAAGGAAACCTGTCTCCTGAGGCCATCATTGTAGATTCTACCCCTTCATAAGATCTCACATTAAATCTTCACTGAAGTATCTTTCATGAAAAACTTTATAGTTAACTTCTGAGAAGAGGATTTATGAATTGCATGCCTTGTCTTGCAAACAGCTCTACCTGATTTTCAACAATCAATTTTTTCTTGTGTCATAGTCTTCCTTTGTCTTAAAGCAGCCTCAGAGACCATATTTAATCAATTCTTATTCATTTACCTGTTTTCTTCCCAAGTCGTATTAACATGAGTACTGGCTCCATACTGTCACTGTGCATTGTCAACGAATATTTTGTCTTCCTAGAAGAAAGTCCAAATGCAACCAAGTCTTCCGTTGCTTTAAAGCTAAACTAGGAACAAAAGTTTCTGTGATTACATGGATGGCTTTTCCTTTGTTTACTCTTCCAAAGGTTTTACATCTACTAAACCCAGAGCACATTCTGCTGGATTCTTTTCTACCTGTATAACAGTTTTCAAACACTCTGCCATGCATAAGGTCTGCGCTGCAGCAACTTGCTCAACAATGCATACTTTCATTGCAAACTTGATCTTGTATCAAGGTCTACAACTGTTTTTGGTCCATCACTCATTATCTTGCCATGTTGGGTAATCCATCCTAACCATCGAAAATGATATATTGGACAATGTAAGATATAAAAGTTATATGATGGATTCTTGTTGCCCCTCTGCATGTTTTGTTATGTCCTGCCCACCAACCTCCATGCAAATCGACACCTTTCTGGTGTAACTTAGTAGACATAACTTGAAACCTTAATCCTGGTTGTGTGTTGTCCATTACCTGGATATCTCATTTATGGCAGACTCTATCTGAAGCAATGAAGGAAATGTATGGCATTATGGGAGATAGGAGAGCTTGATTGCCGGAGACATATTGTGAAGATTGCCGCTTTGCTCCCCCAGAAGGGTGATTAACTTAAAAGTTAAGTGTAAGGGGTCATCAAGTTTATATCATTATCATAAGTACATAACTTTTGTTTTTACAATGTTGTGTGAATAAGGAAGGTACTGTCATGATTGTTGGTGAAAGACTGATTTGAAATTGTTTTTTGTTGCACCAAACAAAAGAATTCTCATAGCAAGTAGAAAGGTTGTTAGTAAAGAATGGCCTCTAAGTCTGCATATGATGCTACTCCTGTGATCGAACTGTGACTGTACTGCCACTGCCATTGCTGACAACCAAAATGGAAACATTATTCAGGTCCTAGTAAAAGCTGTCACAGCTACTGAAAAACTGCTAATTAGTATGCAGGAAGGAAATGACCGACTTCTTAGCCTGCAGAAACAGTTAGTGTCACAAACCTTAAATCATCCCAGAGAATATCCCAAAACCCAGCACACCTCTGAGGAAGACTGGAGTGGAAAAATTGAGGCATATCTTGTTGCTGTCTGAAAAGTATGCAAGACTGCAATGATTGTCCCTTGCTGAATGGGACAGGAATTGTCATCACGTCTAACTGGAGACATTTTCATAACCTGCTTGAATCTTGGAGACAGTGATGCACAACTGTACGAAGTTGTGGAATGAAGGTTTGGTATGAGTTATGTCTAACCTGAAGCAGAGGCTCATAAATACTCAAGCTGGCAATTTTTTATGGATGGACCAGTAAGGTCACAAATGGCTAATTTTTTAGTTTATATTTTGTGATTGTGATTAGAATTGAATGTGAATGGTTTAAGTAATGTTTTGTAAATTTTAGCTGTAGATACATTTAAATGGGCAGTCCCCTAGCCACTTGAAGTTGGTACTTCAGTGTAGTCCCTTTATCTTTTGAACAGTTAGTTGTGTTAGAAGGCTTTTTTTATGAAGTGAATTTGCAACATACAAACTGACTTGTCTGCACTAAGGGGAAGAAACAAGCTCTCATCCAAGCATTTGCCAGTGTCTGTACAATTATTATCTGAGTTAATTTTAAATCTTGTAATACAGGGCATATAGCAAGGCATTATGCTGCTAATTGTAGCAATATTGCACCCGTTAAAACTACCCTTTGTGTGGCTAAAAGGGTGCCAATAAAATATGATAGTGCTAAACTGTGTGTGTGTGTACGCGTGTTGTCTGTCTGTCTAGAATTATGATTGTGGATTAAGTGGATAGGGTCTACAGGAGATGCAATGTACAGCAAGTATTGAACAAAGTTTCTGATGTTAGAGAAAGTGGAGGCAGGCCCTTCTTTTCTTCAAATCCACCTTCAGTTCACCCCAAGAGACTGAGTGATGGCAAATGTAGGGTACCAGTGACTTATTCTTACACTACAGCGTATGTCTTGGATATTATAAGGAAACATTGGCCCTTTATAACAAATAATGATCTTAAAAAATAGTGGGTGAAAGCAACCTAACTATCTTTAAGAAGAAATGATCTTTAAAACAGATGCTTTGTTATCCAAAACAGTTTATTGATGGTAAAAATACTAGGAATAAAATGGGTTCCACTTATAAAGGAACTAGACCATGTCATAACTTGTAAGTGCTATAGATATATTGACACCACTGGTATGTTTATACATCCAGATCAGGCTAAACAGTATGTGTTTGCTATTCAGGCTACTTGTACTTCTCATGTAGTTTATTTAGCGTGCTGCACTGCCTGCACAAAGTTCTATGTAGGCAAGACTGATACACAGTTAAAGGAACGTATAGTAGAACATTTAAGACATATAAATAGTGGTACTGAATGCAGTGCTCTTTCTAAACATGCCGCTCACTTCACACGCACTGTTTTAAGTTTCAAGTTTTAGCACAGGTAGCCGCTACTAAGAGGCTGGGTGATGTTAGGAATGCCACTGAAAGTTTAGAGAGCAAGTGGATAGCCAGGTTAAGGGCTGATTATGATTCAGGACTAACTGATAAAGTCCCCCTTAAACCTTTGTTATAGACACGCTCACTTTTTACATGAGCTTTACATATACTTAAGTGTATTAGTTGATTTTAAGTTCATCTTTTATTTTTTAAATTTTTATTACATTCATTGTTTGTATTCTTTTAATACATAATTGCTTGATTGATTGCTATAAATAGTAATAAAGTATAAATTGTTGTGTGTGTGACTGCTTTTTTATACTGACGTCTGAAGAAGCAGCAAGATCTGTGAAAGTGCTTATGTTGTTTTAAAATAAAAGATTGTTTGTTTTATGCTGAGAGCCTGGTGTCATCTCATCATTCTACTTTTTTGGACTGCTTTACTCTGAGTTGTTTACACAGCACAGGTTGGTCGTTTTTTCCTGTTGGTTATTGCTGTATAGAACCAGTGCTGTGGCCATGGCTGAAGGGAATATTGAACTGGATTATGTGCCTGCCTCAAAGACTGAGAAATGTAATAATATCTCTATGAATAACAAGCTGCAATGCTTTTTACATCCTGACATGAATCCCCTGAATGGTATGTCTTTGGAGTATGATGATACTGAGACTGACACTGATATTCTGCAACTGCGACAAGGTATTTCTAAACTAGAGAATGTTCTTTACAAACTGAAGAGAACACAATGCCAACACTGTCATCTGGAAATGTGTCTTAAATTCAGTGTTGTTCCTAGGGGTCTAGTCTTGAAGATGCCAGCACAAGGAACTGCATATCCCACTTTATTAGGTGAGTGGCAGAAACTCAATCTGGAGCAGAGTTTCAAATTTATTAAATTACTCCTTGACTGTGCCTTGAAGGAAGAACTAGACTTAATTATGCAGACTGAAAAGGGTGCATCTGTTATACATGTTCAGTTTTCTGTTGAACTGGTTGATAGATTTGTTAGCACTGTTTTGGATGTAGCTAGTCTTTATGAACAGAAACTTCTGCGCACTAAAATCAAGAAACTAGAGAGACAGAAATGATTTTTGAAAGGACGCGTTTTCTTGGCCAAGGACAGCAGGGTTTAATGCTGTTCAGAAAACTGTGGAACAGTCAACTGTGAATGTTAACGATGCTGATTCTGTTCAGCAGATGTCAGCTAATTCAGCATCCACTTCTGTCTGTGATACATTGACTAATCATGCTTCTACCAGCGCTGCTGATGACATCATTGGCATTTTCAGTGTTTTTGTGAATGGTTTAGACATGGGAACAAGGAGAAAAGCTTTTGTTGTAGCTGCTGAGAATAAAACCTGATGACCAGAATAAAACTGTTCAAGCTGTTGGTGAACAATGCAAGGCTAATGGCTTGAATTTCCTTTACCTATACACCAGAAAACTGCAGAGACGACAGCGGTCCCAGAGTCGGACAAGGTACAAACGCAAGTTGAATCAGGACTCTGTAGAAACACCAAGCATAAGCAGGTACTGGCAAAAGACTTGATTTCTAACTTGTCTAGTAAAGTACTGAGTACTGAAGAATTATCATTGTTACAGAGGGTCTTTCTTTTGTGCCTTCCCAGAGTACTGATATTACTGAGATGATTTTTGATGTGAAAACTTTCACTAGAAATTTAATGTTAAAGTATATGTATAAAGACAACATAGTTATTTCTAGTGAATATGTTTTTGGGAAGCCAAGCACTTGCACACCTGCTTTACATCCCCTTATTGAGGCATTCAAATAAATATGTTTAGATGAAATTTATAAGGGCTTTGATTCTGCAAATAAGGGGAAACACTTTTCTAATAGACTGTTAGGGAGAAAGAAGCACTTGAACATTTAATGTGTGATCAAAGCATATGCCTTGCCGATAAGGGGTGCTTATTTTAATTCTAGATTCTTCATGGTATGCTGACAAAATGAATGTTATGTTGTCTGACAATTCTTTTTATAGTAAAATTGCACTGTTTGTTAACGACAAGATAATTCGTATTAAAGACAAGTTGAATTGTATGATGTCATCTGGGCTGATAGAAGTTTGTTTGATTATTTTTTGTGCAACATCCCTTGATTCCCTTTATACAGGGCCTGCCCAAGTTACACAAGGATCCTGAAAATCCATCACTTAGACCCATAGTCTCTGGTAGAAAATGGAGTACAGAGTCTGTCAATCTTTCTAGAAAAGCATTTTAGACCACTTGTCAGTACCAAATCACATGTCCTGAGTGACTCTTGACAATTTCTGATTGATCTTTGAGTTTACACAGGCTACATTTGATGTAGAGGGATGGTACTTGGTAACTTTGGATGCAAGTTCCCTCTTCACAGTTATACCAAATATGTTCGGTATTGAATGGGTGGTCCAGTATCTGATGGAACAACATATATTTAGTGATGGTAAGGCTGAATTATGTTATACAAAATGAACTCAAATAAATAACAATATATTTATTTTTGATGGTAATTTATTTTTTGCAAATAAATGGAGTAGCAATGGGCACATCATATGCCAACAGTTACGCCAATCTCATAATGCTTATCTGGGAACTTAAGCACATTTTGGTTGATACATATGTCGAACACATTTTATTTTACAGACTTTTGTGGAGGATTTATTTTTGATTTGGAAGGGTACACGAGATAAGTTGGTTAAGTTTATAGAAGAGATTAATGCTAGTACTACATTTCTGAGATTTACAGCTGAGTATTCCAAAGTGGAAATTAGTTACTTAGATGTACTTATCAGAGTTTCAAGCAATGGACAGATGGATACTTCACTGTACAGGAAACCTTTTTACAGGAAGAGCTTTTTACACCAAACAAGCATGCACCCCAAATATGTATTTGATAACAAAGTACAAGGGCAAGGACTTAAGAGTCTCAGGTGGAATGTCAGTGATGGCAATTTTATGGCTGAAATGAAAGACCTGGAGAATAAGTTTGTGGATAGGGGCTACAAGAGGTGTAATGTACAAGTATTGAACAAAGTATCTGATGTTAGAGAAGGTAGAGGCAGGCCCTTTTCTTCAAATCCACCTTCAGTTCACCCCAAGAGACTGAGTGATGGCAAATGCAGGGTACCGGTGACTTAGTCTAAGAAGAAACTATCTTTAAAACAGATGCTTTGTTATCCAAAACAGTTTATTGATGGTAAAACTACTAGGAATAAAATGGGTTCCACTTATAAAGGAACTAGACCATGTCATACTTGTAAGTGCTGCAGTTATATTGACACTACTGGTATGTTTATACATCCAGATCAGGGTAAACAGTATGTGTGTTGATGTTCAAGCTACTTTAACTTCTCCTGTGGTTTATTTAGCGTGCTGCACTGCCTGCATGAATTTCTATGTGGACAAGACTATTGAAGAAACGTATAGTAGAACATTTAAGACATATAAATAATGGTACTGAATGCAGTGCTCTTTCTAAACATGCCGCTCACTTCACACACACTGTTTTAAGTTTCAGGTTATAGCACAGGTAGCAGCTACTAAGAAGCTGGGTGATGTTAGGAATGCCACTGAAAGTTTAGAGAGCAAGTGTATAGCTAGGTTAAGGGCTGATTATGGTTCAGGACTAAATGACAAAGTTCCCCTTAAACCTTTGTTACAGGCACACTCACGTTTTACATGAGCTTTACATATACTTATGTGCATTAGTTGATTTTAAGTTCATCTATTTATTTTTAAAATTTTTATTACACTCATTGTTTGTATTCTTTTAACACATTGCTTAATTGATTTGCTGTATAAATTGCTGTGTGTGTGACTGCATTTGTCTACTGACATCTGTAAAAGCACCAAGAGCTGTGAAAGTGCTTATGTTGTTTTGAAATAAAAGATTGTTCATTTTAGGCTGAAAGCCTGGTGTCATCGCATCATTCTACTTTTTTGGACTGCTAAAAAGATCCTGTGTTCTGAACCTGTGTTAATGGTTCCTGATAAAAAGAATTTACTCTGTATATCAGTGCTTCAGAGGAATATTTAGGGTAGTGTTATTCCAAGACAGTCACGATAAGGATCGCTCACTGTGTGGTACATCAGCAGAAGATTAAACATAGAGAAAGGAGATATTCTGCTGTAGAGAGTTTTTAGAAATCTTTCTTTTCCCTGAAGTATTACTGGGTAGTCATTTCAACTTGGTACGCAGTCCAGGAAACCATTAAGGAGCCTATCCTATATTCCCAATTGCCCCAAAGCAATGTCTTTTTAAGTGACTTGATTAAGGTCAAATAGTAGACAAATTAAGGTGGAAAGATTTGAACTCAGTACCCTTGGCACAGGAGGCAACAGCTCAATAATAATCCACAGCACTAAAGTTCTGACTTGACTGCCAACTAGCCGTGACAATACAAAGCTGTGAAGGTAGGCACTATCCCTCCAATCCTTTCACTGTGCAATTGCCCAGAGGCCTGTCCTAGCCAATGGAAATTCGGATGGGTTGTTAAAGTCTGAGAACACTTCATCCAAAACCTCTGGTTTTGTGTTGGATTTGCGATTTTTCTGACATGTTGAGTTTTGTTAAGGTTTTTGTGCTTTTAAATGTGCATTGGAAATGAAAGGTTCCCACAGTGTTAGTCAGGAAAGCTTTATATTAGACAGTTGAAAAGGCACTGATAGCCAATTTAATGTTGTACAAAAAATAGATCCCGCAACAGCATGACAAGAAGCTTGCTTCTCATGTGGAGGTTCAGAATGGTAAGCAGGAGCCTAATGCAGTAGCCCCTTTAGGGCTAAATTATAGGAATATATCTGGAAGAATCACCTACTCTGCAGAGCTGGAATTAGACTGTTAATGAGGCTTACAGTCTGTGACTTTTACAAGACAGTCTTGTTTCCTGGAGGGACTGTGTTGGCTGCCAGTTGTAGTGTTTTTATAAATTTGTGCTTAAAGCGGTTCCTTGGACTTGCAACACACACACACACACACACACACACACACACACACACACACACACACACACACACACACACACACACACACTTAAATGCCTGCTGAAAATGATACAGAACTTCAGTGTGTTTTGAGTCGTTCGCACAAACGGTAAGTATTGTACCACTAGTGAAATAAACTGACATGCATTGGTATTGCAGTAAGGTTAGTCACTGAATGATAATGTATTCTGCATTTTTTTCTCTCTAAGCACACTCTCCCTCATTTGCTGTTTTTGCTGCCAATTTCTCTGTTTGATGTCTGGCAGTCTTTCAGCTTTTCCCAGTAAGGGGTTACCACAGTGGAACTCCAGTCTGCTAATGATTGGCAGTGGATTTTTACGTTGCTGAGTTGCCAGCCCGACACCCAACCTTCAAAGAAGGCACAACTATTTACGCACGCACCTACCTGCATGTCTTTAAATGTCACTTGACTGCAGGGAGGACATGCAGACTCCACACAGAAGGCACTCCAGACGAGAATCAAACGGGAGAACATCTTGCTGTGAGGCAACAACGCTAACTGCTGTACCACCGCGGTCTGGCAGTGCACATAGTTATTTTTCAGTTTTTGTCACATTACCATTTTATACTGGTTGCCACAATTTAGGGTAAAGGGGAAAGAATAGCATGTGATGTAGAACCTTTCATCTTATGCAAAATTTTAATACATGAAGAAATGAATGCGTCAGTTACTATTTAAGTACTCCACAAAACTATTTCTACTTGTACTCAGGAAACATGGAAAGTATTCTGACTGTTATTCTTCCTGTGTATCTATTTAGCTTTGCAGGAAGCTGAGCTCTCTGGAACTCTCTCACTTGTGATGTCACAGTGTTGCAAGAAAGTGAAAGATACTGTTCAGAAGTTGGCATCTGATCACAAGGATATCCATGGCAGTGTTTCCAAAGTTGGCAAGGCCATTGACAGGGTAAGTAGTTTTGTATTTCCTGCATAGGCATTCCTTCACACGGTGTTTCTCTTCTAGAGACTGCTACTGAAGCCTCTGTTCTCAAAGATGCCAGCTGTTGAGGACAAGAGTGGGAAGTTGTATGATGCACTAATGGAATCCACTGTAAGCACAGTAAGCAAGGAATGTTTGCCATGTCTGCTCAGTAAGGAATATGGTCATGATGCTGCAGCTATCCTTAAGTCCTAAATGAAGAATTTCCTTCAGAATGTTGTTCTGGAATACCTTTCTTTACAATGTAGCCTTCAGCAGGTGCTTACTGATGAGCAAGTCCCCTGTCTACTTGTGTTTAAGACTGACTGGGTGCCTACAGTGGGACAGACATTTTTAACATTCCGTGATTTGAGGTGGGTTGAGTAAATAACTTTTTTGTTGCAATATCCAAAGAAAGAATGCCAATTGTTACCTCAAAGGTCCATGGGCACAAGTAACCTTTGGGTCAGGGGTAATGACTTAATCTGTGTTAACCTCTGATACCTACTTAATAATCCTGTTTCCCTCTGGGTTTGCATTGGAGCTGACCAGATGGTTCCTTATACTAAGGCACAATCTGTGGAGGTCACAAACCAGCTGGATTAAAAATTTCTCGGAAATAAAGTACGAAGACTGCAGGAGATTTAGAATAGTAAAGTCCTTTTGTTTGCAATAGCTTGGGCAGATGAGCTCTTTCATAGTCACATACAGATGTTGAGCTGTTTTTATCAGGAAAAAAATGGGCATGCTTTTGTATGGGTCAAACCCCCTGGGTTTGTCCAGTGTTAGGGAACATCCCTGGAGGTTTGCTTTAGTCTAATACAAGACTCTGTCTCTTTATACTTGTTGGCACCAAACAATGAGGAGCTTTTCAAAAACAGTAGTGAGGATTTTTCTTAAAGATGGATGGAAATGTATGAAACAGTAACGAGCCGAAAAATCTAGGGGCTATTAGCCCTATTTGCTGATGTTTTAGTCAGTTTTGTATATATACATGTATGTATTTGTATATATAAATATATATTTATCTGTTTATAGATGTGTGTGTATATAGCCCCTAGGTTTTTTGGTTACTAGCTCCCACGGACCATTCAGGTTAACATTGGTATTCTTTCTTTCTTACCTCCATTAGGTAGGGAGATTGACAGCACATCTCTGCAATCCTTAACCAATGTAAGCACGGTTTATCCGTCTATTTTTGTTGGAATATGATAAAGTTATTAGTTGCAAGCCAAGTATTGCTGAATCTTGCCATTTCATTATCAATGTGTATTGTTGGCTTTAGGAATAAGAATGTTGAATTATACATTGCTAATTGAAGTGATAATAAAAACTTCAATTTCTTTTCTAAAACTGTGCACGTATAAGTAAGAAGACTGGATGTTCTTCGTGTTTCACTGTTGCAGTCATTACATTTGGGTAATCTGCTGGCAGGTTGCCCTCAGTCGGCCTGAATATCAAAGTCTTGGGTCCTGCTTTGGTTGCTGTCTCCTCTTCCATGACATCAGGTCGTCAGGGGTATAAAACAGGCAGCCGACGCCATTTTCTTTAGTCTTTCTTGCCGTGTGGTGCCCGAAGCAGAAGCAGTTCGCAAGTGCCGGTCGGCCGACTCCTGAAATTTTAGAATTCGAGTTTCAGAACCAAAGTCTAAAATGAAAGCTAAGTACCCTGTTAGGCGAGACTTTTTCTTGCTCCATACCTATGTCAGTAAAAGTTAATAATTGCATTACTTGTGGGAAGCAAATACCTCATAAGGATTTTCATCTGTACTATATTCCTTGCCTAGGCCCAGATCATAATGTGCCTCGCTGCCAGTTTTGTGCTAGATTTAACCAATGCACTATTAAGCGTTGGTATATCTTTGCTTCAGAATATTTTTGAAACAGATTAAACTACCCTGAAATGTCATCGGATAGCAATCCGACTACCGGAGTTCACAAAAAACGCAAAGAAAAGGACAGAGACAGACCGTCGAGGTCCAAAACCGATGACTAAGCTTCCCCTAAGCCAGTCACCGGTTCACCGGTACTCAGTGAGGTGCTTTCGCAGCCCCTGATACCTGCTACTTTCGAGTCGCAGGCCTCTACCAAGACCATGTGGCATGCCACGAGATTCTCAAAGTATTGTACCCGCGGATGTCTCTCCCTTGGATGGGTCCGGAGCCGCTGAGCAGGCACCAGCTTCTGAGGGTGTCTTCAGGCCTCAGCATTTCTATTTAAAACCGACACCAGCTTCAAAAACAAAGACAAAAGCAACTTCTAAGGCTAAAAAAACGACGCATGAGCCACGTGCTCAGGCCTCTATGCCCAAAAAGCAGATGATCAAAATGGCTGAATACCTAATTACCTTAATCAGGGGTTCGCACCCCCCCGATAAGAGGCCTAGGCAAGACACTGACTATGAATCTTCAGATCAGGTTTCTATTTCTTATGATTCCTCTTCTGATCAGGAATTTTCTATACCTCCCTATGAGGATTCAGAAGCAGAGGAATCCATCCCATCTGCATCCCTTCCTGAAGATTATTCCTTTGGAGAAACCTTGCATACTTTGAGGGGAACATTTTCATTGGGAGAGTCAAGATTTCTCAGAATCAAAAAAGGCTTAGGGGATTTCCTTCTTCTCCCTCAGCATAGGCCTTTAGCCATACCTCCTGTATTAGACATTGTTGATGATGTGTTTTCGGAATCAAGCGTGACACCAGATTCCTTGCCTCTGGCTCCTAGCAAGCTAGACGGATATTAGAAGGTTCCTGATTCACACAAATTTTTATTCAGAAACCCTGCTGCTGACCCTGAAACTTATCTCACAGGGTCCCAAAGGTGTAAAGGCCTCACCAGCTAAGAATCCTACCCCCTCTGATAGAGATTCCAGGGCGATGGATAGATTGGGAAAGAAGGTTTATACATCTGCAAACTTGGCAATTAGGGCCTTAAACTGCCAGTTTCATATGCTTAAATATCAACAGAATGTTATGGGATTATTGAAACAGAAAATGTTGATTTCTGAATGTGTGGAAAATAAAGAATTACAGGAATTATTGCATGCAGCAGAACAAGTTGGAAAGCATACTTTGCAATGTGGTTTTGATTCCTTGGAGGCCTCCTGCAGGGCCGCAGTTACTGGATCTGTGATTAGAAGGCATGCCTGGCTAAAGGAGCAAAACTTGCCTGATCATGTTAAAGCTAAATTGTGGATGCACCTTTACAGCATGATACTCTGGTAATAAGGCAGAAGAGGTTTTAAAGAAAATGGAAGACAAAGCTAAGTCTGTGCAAACTGTAAAAGACTTTTTACAAGTGCAGCCACCAAGCTTCAATAGACACTGGCCTACAAAAAATTGGTCCTTTCCTGTGTCTGACGGAGCTTCACGGGGCAAATCCAGGCACTCTAAGGGCTCTAGATAACAACCACAGGATTCTTACAGGTCAAAGCAATGGGGTGCATCTACCTCCAAATCTGGAGTAAATAAAGCGCAACCCTACAGTAAACAGTCTCAATGACATCCCTCTGCCATCACCAAGCACCTATCTTTTGGCAGCCCCCTTAGGGGGAAAACTAGCACTTCTTACTCAAAATTGGCAGTTAATAACCCAGGACAAGTGGGTATTAAACATAGTATCCCAGGGATACAGATTTCATTTCCATACTCTGCCAATTCCAAATGGTTGGCCAGATCTGCCACAAAATCAATGGGCAGAGGCACAGAAAAGTTACATCCCTGATAGATATGGGGGCTGTTCAGCCAGTGCCAGAACAGGAAAAAGGACAAGGGTTTTACTCAAGACTGTTATTGGTACCCAGAAAAGACAAGGCCTGGCACCCAATACTGGATTTATCAATTTTGAACACATTCTTGGACATACCAAAATTCAAAATGCTAACTTTGCAGCAACTTCTGCCCATGCCGGGCAAGAACGCATGGCTAGTGACTCTAGACTTAAAAGAAGCATACCTGCATATCCCAGTAAGGGAATCGTGCAAAAGATACCTCCGCTTCAAGGCTGGCTTTATGCATTACCAATTCTCTGCACTGCCTTTTGGCTTATCTACTGCACCCAGGGTCTTTACAAAGTGCCTGGCATCAGTAATTGCATTTTGTAGACAAAGAAGTATACAAATCTATCCTTACTTGGATGACTGTCTCATTCAAACAGAAAACAAGGACATTCTTTTTCAGCATCTGGCGTTTGTGAAAAGGCTTCTAACATGCCTAGGGTACACAATAAACAAAAAGAAATCACAACTGGTACCCTCTCAACAAATAAACATTCCTGGGTGCAAGCTTGAATACACCTGCCCAGATGGCTTACCTTATGCCAGACAAACAAAGGCAACTGACTGTTTACTTCAAACAGATGGCAACAAAAACCCAGTTATCTGCAAGACAAATTCTGCAGGCTTTGGGGTTCATGGCATCCTACATTCTACTGATTCCATATGCAAGACTGCATATGAGGAAACTACAGTGGTACCTAAAAATTTTATGGAGTCAACATTGTCGCAGTCTGGAAAAAATGATTCCTCTCATTCCCTGCCTAAAACAGGAGTTTCTTTGGTGGGCAGAGACATCTCACCAGAACATGGGATGGTCTTTCACTCTACCCCCTGCCAGCCAAACCCTAACTACAGATGCATTAGACTATGCATGAGGGGCCCATCTGGTGGGGAGATGCATTCAGGGCATATGGAGCCCAAAACAAATGCATCTGCATATCAGCCAGAAAGAGATGTTAGCTGTTCTGAATGCCCTGACAGCCTTCAAGGACTTATTTCATCCAGGACAACTACTGATAAAGACGGACAACACCACGGTTATGTTGTACATGAGCAGGGGGTGCACAATCCTACCCCCTCTGCAGACTAGCCATGGCATTGTGGGGCACAGCCTTGACTTACCAAGTACATCTTCAAGCTCAATTCCTGCCAGGAAAACAGAATACTCTGGTAGATGACCTAAGCAGAAACCTTATTGACCCTCACTAGTGGAAACTGGATCCACAAGTCTTCAGCATGATAACAAAGAAATGGGGGAGCCCGGACATAGATCTATTTGCCCCTCCCCAGAATTATCAACTGGACAAATTCTGCACAAGGACTTATCACAGACAAGCAGGGAAAGTGGATGCCCTATCCTTCAGTTGGAAAAACCTATCAGTTTATACCTTTCCTCCTCTGCCTCTTCTTCCCAAGGTCCTACTAAAGGTCAGACAAAAAAAAAAAACAAAAATGGTTATAATTGCCCCGGACTGGCCTCGCCAACACTGGTACACAATCCTAAGGAATATGTCTCAACTCCCCTCTTTGGTACTTGTCTCAGATACCTCATTTACTGTCTCAGCAAAACAATCAGGCTTGCCC